>NW_023276806.1:6636204-6831204 GCF_003668045.3 Cricetulus griseus
GGGCTGCACCCCGACCACCTGCTAGCTGCCTCGATGCTAAGCCACATAACCTTTAGCCTTACACAACTGGAGACTCTGAGCTTACATCCATTTTAAATCATTAAATAAACATTATATAAGGCTACTTAACAGGACCATTAAAATGCTTGGAAAACCACGTTAAAACGCTGATGTAAAACACCAGTAGGTAATAACAGGAGAGTACCAGAGAGCAGATGAAAACAGTTTGTTGAGTTGTTCTCACTGAAATAAGCAGCCAGCCATGCAGAAAGTTTATTACAGAGCAAAGCTCTGAAGACTGACAGCCACAGTGTCTGTGGTTGTTAGTTATTGCTTACGACCGTAAGTCAAGTTTGTGCAAACAGGAACTTCAAAGCCCCCCTGGCATCTATCTTAGAATTAATCACATTCACTGAGCCTTGGTCGCCACTGCTTCTTCTGTCTGCACAGTGAAGCGGGTAGCACTTGGCTCGGCTCCTCCTACCAGGGCACGGCAAACAGCCTGGTGACCTGAAAAATCACTTGCCCTCTCCAGGACACGTTTTCTCAAAATAAAAACATGTCGCTGCTGGACTAGTAATTCTGAGGGCTTAAAAGACAATTTTTAGTCCAAAGTTTCAATTCTAGAAATTCTCAAGATTTCCTTTTTCTTAACCTACAGGCACAAACATTTTTAAGGAAGAAGCTGTGTATAGTTGAGAAAATAATTTTATCATCAAATCATTAAACTTCAGCAAGTTGCTAGAACAAGATACTAAAGCCAAACTGCACACATGGCAATAGAAAACCATGTTTGGAGAAAGGTCTCGTTTATAATATGAGCAAAAAGGAAGGAAACTAAAGCACTGCACCTAAGATGTTTAAGAGAAGATACCTGAAAATTCTAAGATTTTATTTGAATTAATGCTATAAGTTATTAGGAGGCAATTAGTCTGTTCATACATGGAAAGGTCCAATACTCAACAATCCCTCTGAACTAACCCACCAGTTCACGACAAGGCAAACCACCACGATAGTGAGGGCCCATCCTTCCTTCCCATCCCATGTTTTATGAGCTGCTGGGTAAATATAGAGCAGAGCCCTCTATCAAGGACAGATGGAAGACACAGAAAAGCTGACAGAATAAGGCCAGGCTAACTCTTGATTTAAATTACTCCAAGAGGAAATGTCTCTCTAATGTGGCACACAGGGCAGGGTCTCAGACCGTCAGTGAATATAGGGCGCTCACTCCCAACAGGGCATCTTTACTACCCCTTTGTCTTAGTTTCCTTCTGCTGCTGTGACAAACGCTGACCAGAACCAGCCTGGGGAGGAGAAGGCTTATTTGGCTGAGGGGGCCAAAACAGGGGATGGTGGGTGACATCTGGAGGCAGAACTGGGTTGTGGAGAATTCTCCCCATGGCTTGTTCAGCCTGCTTTCTTTCTTACACAACCCAGAACCTCCCCCGGATGGCATGACCCACAGAGAGCTGGGCCCTCCCACATCAATTACTAATAAAGAAAATATGGCATCCTACACATGCCTACAGGCAATCTGATTAAGGCATTTTCTCAATTAAAGTTCTCCTTCCCAGATCTCCTGCTAGTGTCAAATTTACAAAAAGTAAAATAAAAAGCCAACCAGAACACCCTTGCAAGACTCAGGGAACACATCACATCAGAGGAGACAGAGTGTCAGGAGCCAGCGTGAGGAGGAGCAGCACTGGGGACTGCTGTCTGGCTGTCCTCTGGCCATGGTATGACCACTGCACTCACTCCCAAGGTCACAGAAGCTGTGGTTACCTGCACAGGACTGAGTCTGTCAATACCCCTTCATGGCCACAGGAAGGGCTCACACAGCCCACCCCTCCTGGGGCACTACAGGCTATGCATGTTTGCTGAGGGAGGGAGAGACAGTTTACTAAAGGGTACAGCATCGGCGAGTTGCTGATCCATCCTCTGGTAAAGAACCCCCTGCCCCCAATCATGTAAGCAACTCTAACCAAACTCAATGTGCCGCGAAAATACGGTGGGGAGGTGGCTACTTAGGAAGACGGGGTTCAGTGGGCAAGGAAGAGAAATAATATGTGATACAGGGCTAACCAGGACCAAAATACAGTGTGTGTGTGTGTGTGTGTGTGTGTGTGTATGTGTGTGTATGTGTGTGTATATGTGTGTGTATGTGTGTATATCTGTGTGTATATATATGTATATGTGTGTGTATGTGTGTATGTGTGTGTGTATATATGTGTGTGTATGTGTGAGTATATGTGTGTGTATGTGTGTATATCTGTGTGTATATATGTATGTATATGTGTGTGTATATGTGTGTGTATGTGTGTGTGTATGTGAGTGTATGTATGTATGTATATGTGTGTATATGTATGTATGTGTGTATATGTGTGTATGTGTGTATATGTGTATATGTGTGTGTATATGTGTGTATGTGTGTGTATGTGTGTATGTGTGTATATGTGTATATATGTGTGTGTATGTGTGAGTATATGTGTGTGTATGTGTGTATATCTGTGTGTATATATGTATGTATATGTGTGTTTATGTGTGTGTGCATGTGTGTGTATGTATGTATGTATATGTGTATATGTATGTATGTGTGTATATGTGTATATATGTGTGTATATGTGTGTATGTGTGTGTATGTGTGTGTATGTGTGTATATATGTATGCATATGTGTATATGTGTGTGTATATGTGTATATGTGTGTGTATATGTATGTGTATATGTATGTGTAATATGTGTGTATGTGTGTGTGTATATGTGTGTGTGTATGTGTGTGTATGTGTATGTGTGTGTATGTGTGTGTGTATATGTGTGTATGTGTGTGTATGTGTGTGTATATATGTGTATATATGTGTATATGTGTGTGTATATGTGTATATATGTGTGTGTGTATGTGTGTATATATGTGTGTATGTATATGTGTGTATGTGTGTGTGTATATGTGTGTATGTATATGTGTGTATGTGTGTGTATGTGTGTGTATATATGTGTATATGTGTATATGTGTGTGTATATGTGTGTATATGTGTGTGTGTATGTGTGTGTGTGTATGTATATGTGCATATGTATATGTGTGTATGTGTGTGTGGAAATTTATATATATGACAGACAGACAGAGCACTGCCCACTATCCAGGCCAACATCCGAAAACTGATTATTTGCATAGTAATGCTTCCCTTAGAAAATAAGTTATGTAGAAGGCTGGGATGTAGCTCAGTGGTGAAGCACTCGCCTGGCCGGCCATGGGCACCATCCCTACCACCATACACAGAAAAGACCATGGGAAGGACAAGGGCAAGGAAATCAAGTTTCCAGACAGAACGACAGTGGCCATCTGGAACACTTCTGTGGTACTGGTAAAGGAATCAGCACCCAAGCCCAGTCAATCTAGCTACAGATCAAGACAGAATGTTCCCTTATGCCCTACAACACCCTTCAAGGTCTTCTGAGGCTTGCAAACTGATCCTTCTTATTTTCTAAACACGACTATATGAAGGTAGTGTCCAAAGTGTCCCTGTTACCTGGGTCACTATTCTCCTTAAAGCACATCTCATTTCCTAACCACACTAAGTCCCCCTCCCCCGGATCTTACACACTGCTCCACCAGGAATTCTACATAAAGTGTGAGACAGATCAGCTGCCAACGTGGGACTGAAAGGACAGATTGCTCAGAATGTATAAGTATCTATATTCAAATGTCATTATTTACATGTTTAAGGACTGCATGAGGAAAAACTGTTAGAAAGTGACAGGAGACAAGAGAAAGAACATTCTAAGGCATGAACTAAAATAATCTTGATCATAACTATGGCAGCATATTGTAAACTGTTTACAAACATATTTATATAGTTCCACTCCTTTTATTCACTACAAGATTATAAACTGATGATTTTCTGTATAATAAAATAAAAGCATAAACTAATCATGGAACAAAAAATTAATACTACAAACATACTGACTTTAATTTTTATAAACTAATTAGGATGGCCTTAACTATCAGTCAATTATCAAAACTCAGAGTGCCCTTATATAGAGTATTCTACACAAGGAAAAAGATACATGAACAAGAAAGTGAGCACAGGACACGCCAAGTGTTTAGGTAGGGTTAATGGTCAAAACCAGCAACGACAGACCAAATATTAGGCCAAAACAAGTTAGCAAATTGAACACAGTGAGTCAGAATTAACAAAGCAACAGTTGAAGCTAGAAATGTCAGGGTTTGTTAGACAAAGACTCACACAGTGCTCGTGGGAGTGCACTGAGGAAGCAGTGTCTGAGGAAGCTGGTTCTGACAGTTGTGTGTAGGCAGACCTGGAAAGGGAAGAGATGAGAGGCAGGAACGGCCTCAAAGCTACCACAGTCCTGAGGCACACGAGGCCTGAGCGTGACCTACCCAAGTATCTCACACCCGGAAGGACCTGCAGGTGGGACCTAGATCTGCACAGGCAGGCAATCTGCTGATGCTTCCCGGGGGCAGTCTATCACACGACACTCAGCAAGCACACACGCTTCCTCTGCGATCATGTGACAGTGTCCCCTGCAGGTTTGGGGGTCAGAGGACCACAGGTGCTGCATCTGCACAGCCCGCTCCCACGCTCCCGCACCGCACAGCTCGCTCCCCACCGCACAGCCCGCTCCCACACTGCAGAGCCTGCTCCCACAGTGCAGAGGAAGGGATAAGCGGGGAAGAGAAACAAACAAGACAGCAGCAAAGGCTTTGTTTAAGAAGGAGAAAATGAGAAATCAGAAAGGTGCTCCTTACGGTTATTCTTCAAACTGTTTCCATGACCACCCCGTTACTGTCTTCAGTACACAGATATACCTTTTAGGATTTAATTAGGATTAAATCATATGCATAATTATACCAATCTCTGACAAATACTGTATGATACACTGAGATAACGTATATTAAAAGAGTTCTTGGGGCTGGAGAGACGGCTCTTAGAAGTTAAGAGCACTGGCTGCTCATCCAGAGATCCTGAATTCAATTCCCAGCAACCACATGGTGGCTCACAACCATCTGTAATGAGATCTGATACCCTCTTCTGGCATTTAGGCATGCATGCAGACAGAACAGTGATACCTTAAAAATTACAGAAATAAGTAAAGTGTTTAAAAAAAAAAAAAAAGACTTCTAACTTAAATGCGGTATAACTATAAAGGAACATTTACCATACTAAGCTAGAGACAAAACCATCTTTTTTTCTTAAATTCTCTTTGTTAAACAAATAAACAGTATGATCGCCTCCATCTCCCAATTTTTTTCTAGAACAATCCCTGCATAAATAGAGCTACAAACAAGCATCTGAAACAGAAATAACTTCAAAAGAAATCTTCCAGAAACTCAAGGACAAACTTACCAAACTCAGTATACAAATTAATACATGCTATTTCTATCTTCTACTTCTATAAGGACCCTCCAAATCTTTCTCAAACCATAGTAACATGTCTTAATGAATGACTCATGACAGCATGATAATGTATTTTCCAAAGTAAAAGCTACTATGAAACCACGCACAGTGAGTCTCAGGGCAGAGAGGGAAACCACACACAGTGAGTCTCAGGACAGAGGGAAACCATGCTCAGTGAGTCTCAGGACAGAGAGGGAAACCATGCTCAGTGAGTCTCAGGACAGAGAGGGAAACCACGCACAGCGAGTCTCAGGACAGAGAGAGAAAAGCTGTAAACCAAAGGACTATCTGAGAAGGATCCACTGGCAGAAAGAATTACATCTACATACTTTACACAAGTTAACATTCCTCTCAGACTTAATTTAACTTAAAAACAGTAATATCATCCAGTCATTTTGATTCCTAAATGGAATACAGGTGCCGAATTGTGTTTTGTGGTTTCACAGAATGAAAGGATGTCTGCATAGAACATAACCGCTTTGTCTCCCAAGCCACGCACTGTGTCCATTCTGCCTCTGCAACCCTTGACTTTATCTCTTTTGTTTGAATCCCAAAGTGGTTCCATTATATTAGCACTGTGTCTTAAATGAGGAAAACCATGCTTAGTCTAGTGAAGTTACCATCAAAATTAGTTTCAAACTCCTGTCTCCTACAAAGCTCATTGCACACTTCCATCTCTCAAGGGCACTCAATAAATCAACCTTAAAATGAGACAACAGTATCTTCTGTGGTCACTTTTCTGGTAGCAGCAAAACCAAACTCACCATAATAAACCAAAGTCCATGGTCTGGGTAAAGGCACCTGACTCCCTACAAGTAGAAAATGTCCCACTTTGGGGATATTTGGCAAAGGCAGCCCATCTTTCCACACAGAAAACACAATGCCTCACACCCCTCTGTCTAGACACTTTGCACACACACATAGACAGAGAATCTAAGCTCTACTACCAGCATGGCATTCCCAATAGGCACTAGAAGAAACAGTATGAAACTGGGAGTACCAGGTTGGGTCTTGGCATCAGGAGGCAGTCCCAATGTGAAGTACCCACAGACATACCCACCACGGTGCAGTACAACAGAGCCCAGTTTCAGCAGTTTGCAGCATGGCATCTGTGACCAGACTAGTTTCCTGTCATAGGTTTTAGTTTCCTTTTCTGCTATCTGGTTTTTCTTGTTCCTGGTTACCTAAGGCTATAGCCCTCCCAAGAGCCTGGTGAATAAATCAATAAGCTTTTGCTGGGCAGTGGTGCACACCTTTAGTCCCAGCACTCAGGAGGCAGAGGCAGGCAGATCTCTGTGAGTTCGAGGTCTGCTTGGTCTCCAGAGCCAGTTACAGGATAGCCTATGCTACATAGAGAAACCCTGTCTCTAAAAAACAAACAAACAAACAAAAATCAATATGCTTTCAATTAATCTTTTTCTGATTTCAGGTTAAAACAGTAACCTATAAAAAACCTAAGTAAAGTATACCAAGTAACCACACTTTATCAAATCCTATTACCTTAGTAATTGCTCTCATATGTACTTTGCCACCATGGTCCTAAGTTACCATCTATTCTACACTTGACGGTATGTCTGAAAACAACAAAAACTGAAATCAGGTTTCTTTACCTCTTTCAAAAGCAACTCACCTAAGAGTTGTGTTCACTGGGTTTCACATTAAACTTAGTTGGGATGGCTTACCTGTCAGGAATACCTAGTCTCTTGACGCTTCTATAGACAGAAAGAGTATTTGCCACATGTCGGTAATTAAACCAGAATCTCGATGTGCACACCTAGAGTTAAGACAAAAACACGATGCTATGAGTCACACCATGGGTGACAGGGTTATGCCCTTCAAGTCTACACAGAAATGGCTGAAGAAAGCATTTCGGGCTTGGAAGCAGCAAAGAACATGAAGAACCTTCAATAAACCAACGTCTCTAAAGGGAGGCTTTTTATTTAAATAAAAAGATCACCCAGCTGAAGAGAAAACAATCTGCAGAGAATTTAACCAAGCAAACACAGCTCATTTCCATTTCTGTACATCTGTAATGTCCCTATTTCTAAAAGATTCAGTTTCTTTAGAATCAGAGAAAATGTCTACAAACTCCTCACAGACTAGCTGCCCTCCAGTATGGAATATCTGTTTCTTAATTGTTTCATTTGTTGTGAGAAGTGAGATAGACAAAAACACAACTTAGAAAATAGCTTCATACACAATGTGAGAAGAGTTATGTTTTAAAGTTACTGAACTGGCAACTACAAACAAGTCAACCAAAGTTTTCACTCACAGATCACTAAAAACATGACGGGTACTAGGGAGGGTCCGGAGAGACAGCTCAGCTGTTAGTTCACAATCACCTGTAATTCTTGATTCAGAAGAGCTATCGCCCTCTTCTGGCCCCCACGGGCAGTGCACTCACACACAAGCCCATACTCAGATACACACACACACACACACACAAAGAAAAAGGAAAATGCTTTTTTAAGTTACTGGGGCAATCCAACTATAGCTCAAAAGCTAGGTTTTGGAAATCTAGTTCCAAGGAGATACATGGAGAGATTAGGGTCAGTTACTGCATCTCCCATACACACCCCTGCCTCCTGTCACATGCCTGTGGCCAAGGCAGAAGTGACAGGTCTGAGGGCAGTACATAGGCTCTTGCTTCTACAGAGCGTTGTGGTTTCTTTAAAACTTAGCATGAATTTCCATCCTAGGATATACCAGGAACAGACTGAAACTTCTGACCATATTGAGACATATAGAACTCAGTGTGTCTGAAATGTACATATTTACATACATTTTAGGCTGTATTCATATCCAGCAAAAAAATGAAAACAAAATCTTACAAATTACTGCAAACAGCCACAAGTTTTCCTAACGTGAAGTTTTTAAACAACAGCAGCAAAAAAATGTGTAAAACAATTTGCAAGAAATGAACCACAATGAAGGCCAGGATTTCTACTGTGCTTTATACAGAACTAAAGGTCCACTGTGTCAGCTCTTTATTTAGTAAATATAAGAAACAGCCCTCACCTTCAACAGCAAATTATCAGGGGATAGAAAATTAACAGGGAATATAAAACATTCACAGGAAAAAGAGAAATTGGGAAACACCAACTTCATTCAAGTTACTAAATATTCACCAAGAGCAGGACATGCTGTAAGGGTGTATGTAGGGAGACAGTGTAGCCCCGCCTCCTAGGAGCCTGCTACAGGTGTGCTTGACCATGCCTGTGAGGGCCTGGTCAGGGGAGGTTCAGGATGGGGAGTTCTTAAGGGGGCAACAGACAGACGTGGGAGCACTCTCTTTCTGGGCTCCCTAGCCTGCTGCCTCAGGGCACTCTCTCTCTGGCTTGTGTCTGGCTGGTGTTTATCTGAATAAAGACATCCTAACTCTAACAGGTGTGTGTACAAACCATTTGTTTTTCAAAAGGGAAAGTCAAATACAACTGTGATCACACCTCCCGGGAATTCCTAAAAGGGCACAAAGAAACCAAACAGAGACACTATGGGGCAATGGTGAAGGAACAGCTTCCATTTATATCCTTCAACACTGCTTCCCCTTCCTACGAGGAGAAAATGCCCTCCTTGTTGGTTTGTTTACATCAAACAGGTCAGAGCCAAAACAGAATCCTACTTTCTTCCTCTGTCAAATGGGAAGTTCCACTGATTTCTCATCCTCTACTCAGGACTAAAAGCAAATTAACTCACACTGGGAAACAAACATGGAATTCTGAAAATATGAGGAACAGCAGTAATCCGATGCTCTTCTTGTTGGGGGGGGTGTGGCTCACTGAGAAGAAGGTGTGGAGTAGGTGGATATGGCCGTTAGAGGTCACATCCAGTCAACTGTCAATTTCAGGGGTCGCATTCCATCATTCTCCACCTTACATTTTGAGATAGGGTCTCTCACTGAAAGCGGAGTTGGCTAACTGGCTGGTCAGGGAGTTTCAAGGATGTACTCATCTCCAGTCAGCCCTATTCCCCGCCTCGCTCACTCAGCTCTTATGTGAGCCTGGGAATCTGACCACTTTACCAAGTACGCCACCTCCCCGGGCCCTTATCTGGTACTTTCTTTCCATGTAAGAAAGTACAATGTATTGAGGTCTCACTCTGCAGTAGACTCTCTTTCTCACCCTGCTTGTCATCTGGAACCCAAGTCACTGAGACGCTGATGCGTGTGGAGCCTAAGCTAACAGCTGTAAATTCTAAAGGGAATTGTGTGCCAAGCAAGGGTCTGCACACTGGCAGCTATCTAGTCCTCATCTAAGAATTCCTCTCAGTGGTAGAGGCAAGGGCACCAGTAGTTCAAGACCAGCCTGAGGCTTACGTGAGATTGAAGCCAGTGTGGGCTACGTAAGACCCCATCTCAGAGAGAGACAAGGTGGGGTGGCCGAGGACAGAGAAGGGGAGACCGAGGCAGAGGGAGAGGGGGCAGGATTCTCTTTTCCTATCAACATTTTTATTTTAAAAGACAAATTTTATTTTCAAAATTTTAATTCATAATGCACAAAAGTTTTGAGATACATATCTACTATGCACAGCAAGATGTATCTTGCAAGAGCTTACTTACCAAAACAGCCCAGTTGTTGGTATGGCCGCTTCTAAAGAATTGTTCTGCTTGGTCCTGTAGGCCAGATAAAGGCAGAATGATTCACTCATACACACATTTAAAAACATACAATTTCCCAGAATAGAGTGATAAATGATATCTAGGACTCATGGGCATTTTTATTAAACTCTTTAGGTGTGTGTGTGTGTGTGTGTGTGTGTGTGTGTGTGTGTGTGTGTGTGTGTGTACTAAGTGCAAGCCTAGTGTCCACAGAGGTCAGAAGGCACTGGACCCCTGGGACTGGTGATTGTGTGAACCACCAAGTAGGGACTGGAAATTGAACCTGGGGCTTCTGGCAAAGCTTCCAGAGCTCTTAGCCACTGTGGACTTTAACTGTAACAGCAATCATGATCCGTTTATGAAGATATTGTATTTGACCCTATGAACAAAATAAACAAACACAAACTAGGAACTACTTTAAGATGATGGCTCAGCAGGTAAAGGAAGGGGCCGCCAAGTCTAAAGACATAGGTTCAACCCCTGAACTCACACGGTAGAGAGAATTGGCACCCACATGTTGTCTTCTGACCTCACAGGGATCCCACAGCACATTCACACCCACACCAATAAACAAACACAAATTAACTAGCTAATGATGATTAACTGATGTTATTAATTAAGGTAGTTTCTAAAAGATACTTTGTCACTGCAAACAGCTCTAGTTTAAGATGCTGAGAAAGCCGGGCAGTGGTGGTGCACGCCTTTACTCCCAGCACCTGGGAGGCAGAGGCAGACGAATCTCTGGGGGTTTGAGACCAGCCTGGTCTACAAGAGCTAGTTCCAGAACAGCCTCCAAAGCCACAGAGAAACCCTGTCTCAAAAAAACAAACCAAAAAAAGCCCTAACCTAGAAGTCTGTAGATGAAAGCTGCAGTCTTACTTGAGGCACTAACTAAACAAGTCACATGGACTCAGATCCTTGACCCTGGCTGAGGGCACAGATTCATGGGAGAGCATTTGCCTAACACGCAGGGGCCCCAGGATTTATCTCTAGTGTATAAAGTAAGTAAGCTCACTAACCCCTTCCACACACTAAAGTAAATTCACTACCAACCCCACATTTTAGTGTCATTTACAGGGTGGTCATTTACAGACATGTGCATGTGTGTCCCTGTTAAAAACAGGAAGCACTAAACAAATGCAAGAGAATGACCAAAGTCACGCTCTACTCTTTTGCATGGGATCTGTCTGTGTTAACATTTAAAACCATGGCCTCACACTGCCATATTCTTCACCTTGACTTAGTTTCAAGATTGCACTCCTCAGCTTCTTGGGAACCAATAACTTACTGTGTACATTGCAATTTCTTCTTCCAACAGGATTTAAGTTCTAATGGGATAGGGCCCTTCATCAAGTAGATACATTGTTGTAACCCAAATTCTGAACATAGTGGACTTTGATTAAATATTTTTGAACAAATGAATATATGGTTCACGTGACTTTATGCCACTCTAGGCTAGAGTATCTCACAGGAAACTGAAGCCTCGTGAGAAGTTCATAACAAAAAAGCATTGTGCAAAAACTGTGACTAAATCATTAAATTTCAAAATCCTGTTTAGGTTACATCCTGATAATCCCTCCACTGCCCACAGCAGGCACTGCCCACAAAGAGTTCCCACACATTGTCATTCACGAAGAAAATGCCTCACAGACACAGCCCACAGGTCGATCTTACCCAAGAGTTTTCCCGACTGAGCTTTCTTCCCAGATGACTGCAGCTTGTCCCAAATTGACAAACCAGCCTACACACACATTAGATAACAACGAGTGTGCACAACATTGAACTCACCAGCCTGCACACACATCAGATAATGAGAGTGAACAACACTGAACTCACCAGCCTGCACACACATTAATAACGATGGGTGTGGGCAACACTGAACTCACCAGCCTGCACACACAGTAGATAACAACGAGTGTGAACAACGCTGAACTCAAACCTGTCTCTAGCAGCACTCATTACTAGCATGGTGACCATGTTCGAGTTCAAATATGGACCTAGCGCTCACTGGCTAAAAATAAGTTAGGAAGTTGCTTACCTCATCCCTGTCTTTCATTTCCTACTCTATAAAGTCAGATACCATCTGACTCACTGAAAGTAGGAACAGCTACGGCAACAAAATGATCGCCTAATAACTGGCCATTTCAGTTGTCTGGCTAGCAGGGAATGTTCAGAGACAAAAACTCCACTCAAGTGTGACAATGGATCCACCCCCCAAAAAAACAAAACAAAACAAAAACCTCACAGCTGCCTACAACACTGCAGGAAAGCAAAAAGCAGTGTGCTCCTGTGAGCAACACTCTGGTTTAGGGATGTTAAAGTCTGAGCTACAGTCTAGCTGCTTATGACAGGGGCCCACGAGTCACAGTTTGCACTAATCCCTAGTCCCAGGATCAAAACTGTTACTCCGTTAAAACGTTGCCAGAAAATCAGAAGTAGGCAGTGTAAAGTTAAGCATTCCACCTTTAGTTAATGGAGTACCTTCTGTGTGCCAAGGACCATGCAATACAGCGACAGGAAAACCACCAAAAAGCAGGCTGTTCTCTCTCAAGAACATCAGAGTGTGTATAAGACAGGTGAACGTGCAAATGCGTCCCATGGCTGTGTGACATTCACTACTTCACCACTCGCGGGTAGAACAGTGCGTCACAGTGCTTGCCACCAAAGAGAGGACTGTCCAGTCCAATAGCCACACATTAGCGAAGAGCCCACCACACAACCTACGAAGCCACCAAATGTGGGTGTGTTTTGTTTTGTTTTGAATTGACGGGAGGATGTGACTTGGTCAGGGAACGTTTCCCTACCTAAGTGACATTTTGGGTGAATACCCAACGGATGAAAAAAAGGGGGGGGGATAAAAGACCATTGCAAAGGAAATCTGAGCCAATGGCAGAAGGGGTCCCCTTGGCTTGAGAAACTGCAAGTTTAATACTACGTCTTGACGTTTAAAGGGGAGAGCAGCGGGGACTGCGAGCGACAAGGGGGCCGGGCGCGCGGGTGGTGACAGTGTCCGGTGCGTCTCGATCAGGTTTGCATCTTACAGTCGCTCCCAGCACAGCTTGGAGAACAAACTGAGAGCCAGAGTAACTCGGGGCAGGGGCAGGTGGGAGCGTTCCTCGGGAAGACACCGAGGAAGGGCTCGCCCCGGGCCCCGACAGGGTGACAGGCAGGCCGGGAAGCTCGCCAGCCACGACGCACGGAACTCCCGGGCCTCCCGGGCTCGCTCCTCCGCCGCCCGGTGCCTACCTCGATGTGACCAGCGGCGGAGCCGCCGGGGGACCAGAGCATCACGGCGGCCAGCGCAGCCACCGGCAGGGCGAGCCAGCAGGGCGCAGCCATGCTCGCCCGCTTCCCACGCCGTACGGTACGTGCGGAGGGCGGGGCGCGTGCCGGAAAGCAGTGCCGTGCGTGCCGTGCGTGCGTGCGTGCGTGCCGTGCGTGTGTGCGAGCGTGGGTTTTTGTTTTGTTTGGGTTCTGCTGTTGTTGTTGTTTTGTGTTTGCTTTTCTGCGCCCGGAAGCGCGCCCTTCCTGCTCCCCGCTGCACCGGCCAGCACGGCCCGGGCCGCCTCACGGGAGAGCGCTTGCTCGGCTGTGTCCCTGGGTTTGACTTGTAAAGCAGGACGCACTATTCGAGGAGAAAGACCTAAAAGTTAAGAATGGGGTGGGGAAGAAACTGGAGGTCCACAAAGTGTGCTGTTTCCCTTCTGTACGGTGCTGTCGCTTCTTGGAATATAGGAGAAGAGCCTTTGAATCCAAGGGTGAAACGTGACCACTGGGGTTTGTTCACTGCCAAATTAAACAGACAAAAACAAAACCTGTGAGTTCGGTGTGGGGTGGGAGGACAGAAGGATAGAGACAGACAGACAGACAGACAGAAAGGACAGTGTTTCTGGTCATCCTTCCTCTGTAAAAATACAGGTCTTAAGGTTAGCACTGTGCTACTTTATTTATTCTTGCTTTGAATGTTGCTCTGGACTTTTGAGACAGGCTCTCACTGTGTAGCCCCGCCTGACCTAAAACTAGCTGTAAAGACCCAGACTAGCTTTGAACCACAGAGCTAAGTATTTCAGTATACTCTTTGTTTCACACACACACAAGGCTTTTGTTTTAGATTTATTTATTTTATGTGTATGTTTTGCCTGCACGCATGTGTGCATATGCACGATGTGTGTGCTGTGCCTGCAGAGGTCAGAAGTGGACATCGGATCCTCGGGAGCTGGAGTTACAGATGGTTGTGAGCCACCTTGTGGGTGCCGGAAACTAAATCCCAGGCCTTTTCAAGAGCAGCCGGGGTTCTTAACCCCTGAGCCATCTCTTCGCTCCCCACAAAATCCTTTGCGATCAATGCTTTTCCCGTCGATTTTTTTTTAACTTTTTGCAAGCTATCAGAAAAGAAGTGCTAACTGGAGTTTTACTGTTGTTATTAAAACTCTATTAAGTTGAGAAAAAAATGACATCTTTTAAAATATATTCTTTCCATGTGAAACTGTGTCTTATTTGTGTGTTCTAACCAGTGGTTAAAAATTTAAGTCACGAAACTATCAGAAAATTTTAAGCTGTAGCTAGGTATTTTCAACATTGGTTAATATCTTTATTAGATCTGTTTTCATTGTGTAAGGATAGGCGCATCATCTATAATATTCATTGTGCATTCAGATGTACAGGGTCTCTTTTGTGTCCAACAACTCTTCCATTATTTTAATAATAAAGATTGCCTCATTATCTTGACAATAAAAGGTATTGAAACTTCCCCTTGTTTTTACGTTTCTAGTCTTGATAAAAACCCATGAATTGCCTTCTGACTCTACACTGTTTTCTCCCATTTCTCTTTCATGGTTATGTTGTGGCTTGATGTTAATGGGTAATGTTAGTAGGAAGCAGAGCTTCTCTTTTTGTTTTCGTTTGAAAATTAGCCGTTTTGCCGCTCTCCATTAAATCTACCAGTAGTTCTTGGATTAGAATATCCATTGCCATGTTAGAGAAGTAAGTCTCCATTTTTCTTTGTTTTTTTCATCAGACCTCTGCCAAGTACAGGCTATAGCCAACTTCACAGCCAAAAGAAGGATGGAGCTGCAGTTTTTAAATATCCTGCAGTATTGGGAATAATTCCATCTTATCTGTAACATGTGAGAAAGTATTGTTTGTCATTTATCATGCATCTCATTAACTTGCTTAGTTATTCAGCAAATCAATTCATTAAGGCTTAAATTGACAGTGAAAAGAGAAACAAGCATTTGACTGATGAGACTTGCACGCACACACACACACACACACACACAAACACACACCACAGTCTTTGCTGTTTTGCTTGCCATCGATACAATGACAGCAAAGACGATCCTCACAAATTCCCAAGTGACTATTGTCTAGATCACTTTATTCCCTCTCCTTTCTTACCCACCCTCATTCCATACCCTCTGTGTCCATCTCTAGTTCTCTCTTTAGGCATCAGACTGGTACTTTGAAAATAACTCCACCCCCATAAGCTCATAGGCAGCTGCACTGTTGGAAGGTGTAGGTTTTAGTTCCCACTGCAGTGAGCAGTCTGCCTCCACCCCTGAATTGGTTACATCATACCCTTTCCCAGGTTCCTTTCCACCTTCAGCTATGTGACATGCACACCCCTTAAAGTGACTGTCTGAAACAGTCCTGTCTCTTGCTTCTCTTGCTTTTGTTTCTCCTTTGCCTGTTCTATCTATCCATCTGTCTCTGTCTGCCTCTCTCATGTCCCCACTCCTAGATGGCCTTTTCATCCTTTCACACCCTGCTCCCCCAGTACTAACTCTGTTGCACACAGCATGTTCTCTTAGGGGCATACCTTGGCGGACCCACTGAAGGTAGCCTCCTTTCGCTGTGTTTTTATACTTTCAGTAGGTATGACAACACAAGAAAGAATATAAACAGAGCAAGTTCCTGACCTCACAACCTAGAGGAGCTAGACACTGATAAGACAGGCATTTAACTAGGTCTGAAAGACTAAGGGAGACATTTCTAAAGGAAGATCTAACCACTTAAGAAAAGCCAGATTTTGGTCTGCAGAGGAAAAATATTAAGCTGAGATTAATGTGTTAGTGACGCAAATATGCACATGGAAAGTGTCAGAATGAATACAACAACCAGCGTGCACACTCCTCTGTAGAAAGGAGTCTAACTTAGCAACAGAGGAACTACTGGAGTGGCATCGGTCTTCAAGTTCAGAGAACAAAACACAGGCTGTTGCTAAGGAGGCTGTGTGGCTCAGTAGGTGTCACCTGTCCTCAGGGCTTTGAGGGTCCGGGGTGAGTTTTGATGTGTATCCTACAAGTCTGGAAAGCTTCAGATTTGGAGTGGATCACACCAGTTCCAATAAGGAGAATGGGTGTGAATAGAGCATATGGCATACTGTTCCCACAACTGTCCACACAATTGTAGCTTAAACCAGAGCGATAAGCGTAGAGGTGATGGAAAGAGGAGAGAATCAAGAAGGGCTCTGAAGTAAGTTGCAACCAGAAGAACACAGTGATGGGTTGTATTTTGGAATAAGAGAGAGGCCAATTCCAGGAGAGTACACATTCATACATCCATGTGTAATTGTGTATGTGTGGGGTGCCTGGTAAGAGGTACATGTCCACATGTATGTACATGTATATAGAGACCAGACAAAAACCTCGGGAGCCTCCTGGGGATTCATTTATCTAATTATCCTTTATCAATAAAATCTTGGTAGTCAGCTATCAGGGTAAGAACCTGAATGATCATAAAAGTAGCAGAGAAATCCAGTGACCCCCGATCTCTATTCTCTACCCAAAGGGGCTGAAAACCTCTCTAAGCCCCACCCTACTACTTCCTGACTCTCTTTCTGTCCTCAGTTCTCCAAAACTTCTATGGTTAACTTTGCTCAGCTAGTGGTTAACTCTGTCTCCTGATCCAAAGCAAACTTTATTGTCAGAATACGATCAAAATATCACACAACAACTTGTT
Organism: Cricetulus griseus; assembly: GCF_003668045.3. NCBI lineage: Eukaryota > Metazoa > Chordata > Mammalia > Rodentia > Cricetidae > Cricetulus > Cricetulus griseus. The sequence continues at coordinate 6,653,174 of NW_023276806.1, forward strand.
TTTGTGAGACAGGTTTTCTCATTGGCTTGGAGCTCAACAATTTAGCAAGGCTAAATTACTCGGCCAGTGAGCCCAGAGACCTGTCTGCTCTGCCTCCCCAGCACCTGGGAGTACAAGCATACCAACACAGCCAGCTTTTTGTGTGGGTTCTGAGGGCTACACTCACTCAGGTCAAGAGAAGATATCTTTTGGATATCTGCCCTGTCCAAATGGATACCACATACTGTCCTTCATTCAAACACTGAGGTCACAGGAAGTGGAGTCAGTAAAGTCTGGGTTAACTATCACCCAAAGCAAATGGAAGACAAATGCACGTACATCTATTAAAGATATGTTTGTGATTTACTAGATAAACATTCCAAAGCAACGTGTGGAAGGGTTGAGTTTAATCAGGACCAATCACAGTCTCTGAGATTTTCCAATGAGCTTTTTATCTTGTTGTTTAACTGCCTCTGGCAAATCTATTTGCTATACCAATCAGAATCCAAAGTATTTAACTAAAAGTTGTCATCTCCAACAGCTGAAATATTTCTTTGAGCAGGATTAAATTTAATAAAAGGAAATTGTATGTATATAATAAAATGAGAATAGAAAGAAATAATTAAAGCAGGCTTGGGTTCCAGTATATTGGCATCATTTCTCAGTCTGATTTTGATACTGAATCACCTTTGCTTCCATTTTTGCCTGGCCTGAAATGCTTTTCTTCCATCTTTCAATGGACGACTGAACAGTGGTCTGTGGTTCCGCTGTAGTTCACTTCTGTCTGTGACCTTCTAATTAGCTGCAGACCAAGCCGCAATACAAAAGGAGAGCAACTGTCCTTCAACATCTCCTGTTTGAAGCCTTGTGTTGCTACTAAAATACCATGATGACCCTGAGATAGAGTCAGAGCAAACTCTTTAGCAATTGGAAAATTGCTGAAGTCTTCCCATGTCAATCAGGAAGTCACTGCTTCTCTCCACACAAAGGTGACCAGCTGATGGAAAATTCACTTCTCCATGAGTTGACAATTCCCTACAAGTGCAATTTATTTTTCTTTATTGGTCTTTATTCTGTTGTACACATTTCATTTATGAAATGTCATTCGAAAGTCTCAGAAATCTTTGGAACATTTAATAGTTCTTATAATTATGCCATGTCCTGTGAACTACAAGACACCCTGAAGACACTCTTCTGTGGTGGCTTAAACGAGAAACGCCTCCCATAGGCTCAGGTGTCCCAACACTTGCTCTGCAATTGCTGTGCTGTTTGCAGACAATATGTCACTTTCAAGAGGTGCAGCCCTGCAGGAGGAAGCAAGTCCCTTGGTGGGGAAGGGAGGCTCTGAGAGTTTGCTTTCTCTGCTTTTGTTTATGGTTCTAGCTGTCTGCTGCCAGGCCTCACCCGATGTTGCAGACTCTTCCTCTGGAACATAAACCACCTTCTTTTGTAATTCGCCATGGTCATGGTGCTTAGAACACAGCAGTGAAGAGTAGCAAAGCCCCCTCCCTGGAAGGAGGAGATGGGGGGGGAGACAAAGGGATGAGCATTCTTTGAAAAAAATTGCTGTAAAAATGTCAGAGCAAGCAGGACAATGGCTCCCTGAAGATAGTATGTACTGATCCTGTAACCTGAGAACATTACTTTACGTGAGAAAAGAGACTTTAAGATGTGATTGAATTTAGCATATTGAGAAGAGGAGATACTATTGAATCATTGAGAGACTCAGATCATAGTGGTCTTTAAAGATGAAGCAGTTGGGGGCTAAAAAAAGACAGGCAAAGACTGAAGAAGTGGTCAGAGAGACAGGCTGTGGGAGCCAAGGATTGAGAGAAGACTCTGGAAAAAGGAAGTGGAGTCTCCCAAAGCCTCCAAAAGTAATGCCATTCTGCCAACCTAATCGGGACTTTTTAACCTGCACATTTGTTTTTGGCCTCCTGGTTGTGGTTCTCTGTTTAAGCAGCACATGAAACGTATCTAGTACTTACACCTTGAATACTTGATTTTTTTTTCATGGCATGGTAAGTGTTAATATGCTTAGCTAGTTTTTTCTTCGTGGTTTTCCTAGAGATGATGGTAACTATAAAAATCATGAATGTGGCTAATGAGATGACTTTGTGGGTAAAAGTGCTTGTCAAGAAAACCTGATGACCTGACCCACAGTGAAAGGAAATAACTGTCTCCAAAAACTGTCATCTAACTTCTACATCATGGCAGGCATGCACCAGAACACACACACACACATACACACACACATACACACCACCACCACCACCACCACCCACCACCACCACCACCACCACCACCATCAACAAACAACAACAATAACAAATTGCTGTGGGATGATCCTTCTGTACACTGTGAATATGGCAATCCCCTTAGTTAACAATGTAAGCTGTTTGGCCCATGGCAAGGCAGGATAATGTTAGGTGGGACAGTCAAACTCAGGACTCAGATGAAGAAGGGTGGAGTTGAGGAGATGGGAGCCAGACACCCAAGAAGCAGGATGCAAGTGAACCGGTAAAGCCACGGCCACATGGCAATGCATAGATTAGCAGAAATGGGTTAATACAAATGTAAGAGCTGGTTAGTAATAAGCCTGAGCTATCAGCCAAACACTTATAACTAACACAAGCATCTGTGTGGTAATTTGGGAAGCAACTGCGAGATGAGGCAGGACAGAGAAACCTCTGATTACAACAAATAATATTAAGAAACGAAATTTTAGAAATTAACCATTGTTGCATGTTGTTTAATGAGGCAGTAAAGCAGTAAATAACTGATACGAAATCCGTAAGGTTAGGATAACTTTTAATAGATAAACGCCAGCCAACAGCAAGCCAGAGCGTGCCAAAGCAGCAAGGTGAGAGAGCTCCCATAGCCTTGTCTGTCCCTTTAAATCTCTCCCAGGTCACCCTGACCTCACCTTGACCATGCCCTGGCAGGCATGGTCGGGCACACCTGTAGCCACTCCTTAGGAGGCGTGGTTACGGTGTCTCCCTCTTCTATTGTCCCCATCAGTACACTTTCCACCCATCACATCCTACGCCTATTTCTACGGTGGCGCCGATGGTCCTAAGACAGAAGGCCCTGGAGCCAAGAGCATCAAACAGCTTTTCACCTTATATCCCCAGCGCCCAGGAAAATTCTGAATGCAAACATTACTGATAGATGTTATATGGCTTTCAAAAGAATTCTTGTCTTTTTTCCTTTGTTCATTTGCTGCAGTTCTTAATTTTGAACCTATAAAAACAAAACTTCAACCAGCATAGAAAATGGTTCTTATTCTCCTCAAGGTCAACAGCAAGAGTATTTCACAAGGTTTTGGTAAATTGACTATCAAAAGTCACGAATCCGTTCCCTAATGTAAGCCCTGGCAAGGAGACTCTATCATTATGTTGCTTTTCGGGTATTGTTCTGCAGTCTAAATTGATTCTCTTGACTATTTCACTCAGCTGACATATTAGAATGGGAGGGGGAGATGTCTGACCACTGAACCAGATCTGCACAAATGAGGCAGAGAGTAGAAATGGCAGTGATGTGCAGCTGTGGGTTCCAGGTACAAAGCGGGAGAGACATGTAAGCTATTTCTCTTTCAGAAGTTCAAAATGCCATTTTCTCGGGAAAATGAAATATGCTTTTCATAGAAATTGTATTTCCTGTCTTTGCCCTGCAGATTCTGTTGACCTCGAGCTCTGTGCTGAGGTTCATAAGGAAGCATTGACCTAGGTGAGGCTGCCCTGGTACATGGTGGCACCACCCTGCACCAGCCTTTATTCAATAGATCATTACATAATTAATTAAGAATTCATGCAACTCTCTGTTTAATAGCTGCTTTCTCCACAATACCTACAAGTTCTGTGAGGGCAGAGAGTTTATCTATTTCTTCCTATGTTCTTGGTTCCTAAAACATTCTTTCCCCAGAGTAGATGATTAACGAATAAAATGGGTGAATGAGAATAGAATGCCTACACTTTTTGTGTGCAAATAGAAAACAACACATTTTCAGAGCTGATTTCTTATTTTTAAGACATTATTATATGCACAATCTTGTAGTTTTCTCAGTTAATAATGTTTGGATTATTTCAATTACTCTTTTATTTATTTATTTATTTATTTATTTATTTATTATGTGGATAGGTGCCATGGCCTACATGTGGTGGTCAGAGGATAACTTAGAGCGGTTGCTTTTCTCTTTCCACTGTGTGGGTTCTTGGGATTGAACACATGTTGCCAGGTGTGGTGGTGCCTTTAACCACTGAGCCATTGCACCGCCATTTCATTTTAGTTAAGAAGCTCACTGGTTAACTTAGGCACTCTCCCACTGCTGTGAAGAGACAGCAGGACCAAAGCAGCTCTTAGGGAAGAAACCCTTTAATTCAGGGTTTGCTTACACTTTCAGAGGCTTAGTTCATTTTAGTCCATTATCATCATAGCAGAGGCCACAATGGCACATGGTGCTGGATCAGTAGCCAAGAGTTACATCCTGGTCTGCAGGAGGGAGAGAGGAGAGAAACAGAGAAGACAGACAGACAGACAGACAGAGAGAGACAGAGAGGAGAGACAGACAGACAGACAGACAGACAGACAGACAGACAGACACAGAAACAGACAGAGAGAGACAGACAGAGAGGAGAGACAGACAGAGAAGAGAGACAGACAGACAGACAGAGACAGAAAGGAGAGACAGACCAGACAGACACACAGACAGACACAGAAACAGACAGAGAGAGACAGACAGAGAGGAGAGACAGACAGAGAAGAGAGACAGACAGACAGACAGACAGAGACAGAGAGACAGAAACAGACAGAGACAGAGAGGAGAGACAGACAGGCAGACAGAGACAGAAACAGAGACACAGTGACAGAGAGACAGAGAAGAGAGACAGACAGACAGACAGAGAGACAGAAACAGAGAGAGACAGACAGAGAGGAGAGTCAGACAGACAGACAGACAGAGACAGAAACTGAGACACAGAGATAGAGAGAGAGAGGAGAGACAGACAGAGACAGAAAGACAGAAACGGAGACACGGAGACAGAGAGAGAGACAGAGAGAGAGGAGAGACAGACAGACAGAGACAGAAAGAAAGACGGAAACGGAGACACGGAGACAGAGAGAGAGAGAGAGAGAGAGAGAGAGAGAGAGAGAGAGAGAGGAGAAAGGGACAGAGAGACAGAGACAGAGTTGGGGAGTAGAAAGAACTAAATTCATTTTCATCAGGATATGGCCAAGAGGCTATTGAGATCAAAGAGAAGAACTTGGTGGACGATGAGAAACGCCTCCCACAGACGGATGCATTTTTGCACCCAGTCTCCTGTTGGAGGCACTGTCTGTAGAGGCTGTGGAGCCCCAGGAGGTAAAGGCCATCTAAGCCTTACTCGTTAGAGTAAGGCTTGGAGGGTTTGTAACCTCACCCTTCTTCGACTTCTTTTTCTATTTCCTGTGTATGGATGAAAAATAGAACCAGCCAGCCTCCTGCTCCTACCCGCATGCCACGCCCTCCTTGCCATTATAGCCTCCAGCTTTCTGGAACTACCAGGCAAAACAAATTCTTTTTCCCTTATGTAGCTTTTGGCCATGGTAATTTCTTTTAATCACAGAAAAAGAAAGTAATGAATATAGAACTCTAACATGAAGTATGAGACCATGATTTGTTTTGGAATGTTTGTGAGTTAGTTAGAACAAATATAACACTATGCTGATGATGGAACAAGAAATTCTGCTTCAATGCCTAATATTTGTGATCATGTTTACCAACGAATAGTTGTGAAGAATCAAATGGTTAGATAGAGGAGAGAGTTAACGGGCATGAAGAATCCCAAGTGTGTAATCGGGACCTAGACCTTTAGGATTGGCTTTTCCTTGACACTTAGAAGATTAATCTACTGCTCTAGCCTAAAGAATCTGCCATGAATTACTCTAAGTAATTAATTACCCAAATGTCACCTTTTCCCTGCAGAGTTACACTGTGTGTTTTCTTGAACACGTATAAATCATTTATGATTAGGGAAATTGGAGAGACTTAGGTTAAACATTGAAACTTTAATGGCCATAAAGTTCTTATGGAATCTGTAAACTACCCTTTCTGAAGACTTTGACGGTATTGCAAAGATTTCATCTTCTTTACCGTCTTAGAGGTACAGCTTCCTCCATTGTGCCAAAGACCTCATTGCTTTTCATTCAGGTCTTGACCTTGCTGCTTGAGTGTTACTTTTTATTGTCTAAATGGCATACTGAAGGTGTGCACCCCTTCTAAGTTCAATGGCGATCAACGGTGAACAGAATGTTTTCCTTGATTTCCAGTGTGTTAAGTGTATTAAGTGGAACCCAAGAACTGTACTTTCTGTGGATCACCATAAATTTCTAATTATTAGTAGTTGATGTTATGTATAATTCCACCAAAGACTTATAGTTGTCTCCAGCCATTCATGGGATGGTCTGCAACCCCTGTGGTCATGACAGCATGGGTTTGTACTCAGCGCGGGCACTAGTACCTGAGAGCCATGGGCAGGTCACATGGGCAGCTGTGCTCTGGTCTCCTGAATAGGAAATGGAGGTGGCGGGAATGCTAGCCCCGTGGAATTGTGGGTTTAAAGGAAACCTGTTAAATGCACGACAAAGCCCAGATCTGATGCACGGATGCCCAGTTCATGTTAATTGTGAGTATTGTCCCCATCCTTAGCAAGTGGCTAACCTGATCCACGGTCACACAGAATACTGTATTGGGGCTATGGCCACAAAAAAATCACCATAGTCATCCAGCAAATAACTGTACTACAAAATTTCACTTCACGGCCCTTCTGAGTTTCATTTAACTCACAAAGCATCTATTTTCATTGTTCTTATTTTCCCAATAACTTCAAGATAATCTAAAATTCAAATTTATGTTGCAGTATTTCAATCCATAGAAATAGTCAAATAGTTAAACTATGATTTCCACGGCCCTATGTCCTTCTCTTTAGAGGCATATCCTCATTTTCACAAGAAAACAAACTAAAATTTCTCACAAAGCTACATTTTAAATAGAATTTCCAATTTTATCCATCAGCATTGATGATAAAAAAGCCTATTTTTTATGTGTTGTTTTTAATGCTTTATGCCAATAAGAAAGGCAAAAGCAGACTGTCTTAAACAGAGAAGGACCCATCAGTGGAAGATATGTAGATTCATTATGTTAGCAAACGCCCAAAGTTGCAGCCTCATTGTTTCAAATAATAAAAAATATGAAGTGCTTTACTTCTTAGGGGCACCATTAAGCATAGAAATCTCAGAATACATTAAAAATAAAACGCATTTTAACTCCCTCTGTTTGGTATCATTGCTAGAAAGTGAATATAGATTTGCTTACACTTTGTTTCTCTTTATAGTAGGGGCTTTTGGACAATTCATATCAAAGCTGGTTTTTCAAATAGGTAAAGAAGGAAGTCTTAACATTCCCGTGCACCTTTATTTTCTCTACTGTTTCTTTAAAAGGAACTTAAAACCATTCATTTACCCCAAAAAAACAGACATAACAACTTTCAAACAGATTCAAGGATCCAAGATGAATGTTAGAAAAGTTGTCTAAAATTGGTTCGGGACACTTTACTGAAGACCCACATCTGGAAAGGAAAAGCAGTTTCCAGCTAAGAGTTCTTCACCAGGATCCAGGGTGGCTGCAAGCCTAAGTCTGCTGGTCTCGGCTGCATTCTGCAGGGAGGAAGACACACAGCCACCACTTGAATAAGTAACTTCCTAACAGAGTTCTAGAGCCACACTGGAGGTGTGTCTGAGTCCTGCTGGAGTCCAAAGATTGTCCATCCTACTAACGAATGTTTCTAACCATTTTTCTCCGCTTGTATATGGAGACGAATCTCGACTCCCTGTGGGCCTGATGAAGAGGTTACGTTGTGTAAGAAAGTGTTCAGGAGAGTGTCTGCCTGCCATACAGCAAGGGCTCCATAAATATAACATGATTATTCTTTTAGGACTTCTATAATTATCATTAGAGGGAGACTTCTCTGAGATGGTGGATTAGAGCTGCATCTCCTGGAGTGGAGAAAAGGATTAGGAATTTTTCAGTTTGGAAGGGGAAGCAGCATTCCAGGCAAAGGTAGCCTCAGGAAAAATAAAGGGATGGGGGTCCTTGTCCTTGTACACACATGTACACAGGCCAGGGGCAACATTGGGTGTTTCCTTCATTCCTTCTCCACCTTATTTTTGAGTTAGTGTCTCTCGCTGAACCTAGAGCTCACCCTTTGGGCTAGTACAAAGTAAGACCAAGCTCATCAGGACAAGCAAACAAACAAACACCCCACCAAACCTGCAACTCCACGTCCTGCACCTAGTTCTCTAGTTGGCTTCATCAGAACTCCACACGCTTGGATAACCTTCCATTCCAGGTCTGCCACTAGAGGCCTATTGTTCCATTGTACTCCTGCAGCCTGCCTTGACTGTGCCCAGGGTCTCTGTTGTACTTGTGTTGTACCTCTACAGCTTCACACAACCTTTGATGGGTGGGGTCTTGCCCCAAAGTCAACTTTCCTAGTGGCCCATTGTTAAGTGTGAGTTTTCGCCTTAAAGAAACTGATCTGCTTATCAATGCTGGCTGCTTGTTCCTTGCCCAGCTTCTCAGCATGTTTAAACTCACACACTCCTCTCCTCACCAACCTTCAGTTTTCTTTCTTGTCTCCTTCTCTCTGTCTCTGTCTGTGTGTCCCTGTCTGTCTCTCTCACGTGTGTAAACATAGTGAGCAACAACCATGCCACACTCTGAATACTGGCCTGTGCTGCAGTCTCCTACACTATGTGGGTTAGTCCAGTGCTTTTGAATTCAGCCTCAATTACTCGGGACACGTTCTTTACCAGAGTGCGGCATGGATGGCTTCAGCCACAATTCCCAGTGAGTCCTGTTCCCCTCAAAATGTCATGGGATAAGCTTGTGCACTCTTCATTTCTCACGGCATTCAGCCTTCTGCACTCCCACTGGAACATTCCACCATTCTACCTTACAGTATTCTGGGGTTTTTCTCAGACTCTTCCACCTGCCTCTCCTACCATCTAAGAACCAAATAGCCAGGCTCTCCATAGCCACAACTCACTCCTCACCAAATAGCCAGGCTCACCACAGCCACAGCCTCACTCCTCACCAAATAGCCAGGCTCACCATAGCCACAACTCACTCTCACCAAATAGCCAGGCTCACCATAGCCACAACTCACTCTCACCAAATAGCCAGGCTCACCATAGCCACAACTCACTCTCACCAAATAGCCAGGCTCACCATAGCCACAACTCACTCTCACCAAATAGCCAGGCTCACCATAGCCACAGCCTCACTCCCCACAGTTACTAAGCAGAGAGACTGGTGCTCCTCTTAAATTGCCATTTTTATTCAGTCCAGGGCTCCAGCCCACCCAAGGTTGATCTTCCCTCCTCAGTTTCCTCTCTGGAAACACCCTCACAAACATGCCAGGAGATTTGCCCTAATGATTCCAAACCCCATCAGCTGACTGTCAATATTTAACTACCAAGCTTCCTGTCCTTTCCAGGTGGCTGAGCTAGCTCAGCGGGAAAAGGGCTTGCTTGCCAAGTCTGACCACCTTTGTTTGAATCCAGGAACCACGAGGTGGAAAGGGAAAACTGACTCCTACAAGATGTTCTCTGACCTCCACTCATGGCCTGGAGAAAACACATACCCATGCACACACACTCAACATGTACACACTCAACTAATTAGCTAAGTTTAATTTGAGAAAGTTAAGACTACCACTTCCCTTCTAGTTCAGGGAAAATCCCATCCCAGTGGTGGTGTCTCTGGTCTTCAGGAAGGGACAGGAGCATTCAAAGGAGCCTTACAACGGCTACTTCTTTAGGTGCTGTTGGCTCAGAATTGCACGTGGCACAGTCTGCCTTTCTTCAACAGGACGAAGCAAGGAAGAAAGCGTATGTGGAGAACAATAGAAAATAAACAAGAGATAGTTACCATAATTATGTAAATTGTGGCTGTGAAGGGTGATCTCTCAGCCGCCCTGAGAAGAATCCCAATAAGCCTAACATTATGAGGTTTGAAATTGAGTCACTGGAGTTGAGAAATTTTGAAGAGAATTGTGGCAGGAAATGAGGCTGGAGAATCAAGCAGAGGTCAGGTTGCAGGACTCGCAGCAGCATGGTAAAACTTTTGAGATTACTCCAAGTGAAATGTCATTGCACCTCTTGAATTTGGCTTACACATCAGCAAAGAAACTTATTGTTTGAGGCAGAAAACCTATTAGTGACCTCACAGAAGTTTCTTGAGCCTCTCTGAGAAGAAAATAAAAGGGGGGGACAGAGTCCGGTAGCAGCCTGGAGTTTCTTAAAGACAAGGAAGGTAAGGGACAGTGGCCAACTGGCCCCCTCCCCCGCCACACACACACAACGTACATTAGTGATGAAGCTACATAAAGGACGCGTCTTGAGTCCAAAGGTCTCCTGGCTCTTCAAAGAGACGGTATCTGGAGACACCAGTGCAGACAGGGTGGGTGTGAGCGTGTGCAGCTATCAGCCGTCTCCAGGAACCACAGCACCAACCTCTCTGCCAGTCCAGAGCCACCATGCCATGGGTGGCTCCTCTGGCCTATTGTGGCATTCTATTCTGGGGAGAGCATGCTGGACTTGCCTTCTCCTCTGTGATAGAAATGTGACCGCATTTGCCTGTCTTTACGTCAAGCCAAAAGACAGAGCTTTCTGCCAAAGGCCAGCTATAGATGGAACTAAGTTTAGTTGTAGGAAAAATACAGGATTGTCCCTGTTTGCTTGTATGAGTTTTTAGATATTGTTGAGCGGAAGTTTGTTTGCAGTTTCAGCAGGGTCTCAAGCAGCCCAGGCAAGCCTCAAGTTGTAATGTATCTGAGGATGACCTTGAATCTTTCATCCTCCTGTGTCTACCTCCCACACACTGGGATTACAGGTCTGTGCCACCTTGCTGGGATTATAGGGTTTCTGGGGGTGGAACCCAGGTCTTAATGCATGCTAGGCAAGTGCTCTGCAAACAGGGCCCTAGTCAAAGCCCTAGCTGGAGTCCCTGCCCCTCCCCCTGCCGCTGACCTTGGCCCTGATCCTGACCCTGACCACATGAATTTTGATTCTTGAACAGTCACAGTATTTTTCTTTTGATACAAGCCAATAAAAACACCAAAAGTACTTTATAATTTGAAGATAGAATTGTGCCTCTGTAACATGTAATGGCCTCATAGGTTTATACACGAAGTTATGAATGCCAAAAGAAAAAAAATAGATGCATTTCATTCCCTATAATTGATTTTCATTATTGCTTTCCTGGTAATGGTTATGAAATATAGTAAATATAATATATACTGCCTAAGTGAGTCAGATATAATTTATTTCTATTCTAAGAATATAAAAATGAAATCTTCCCGAAACAAGTCAGTAAAATTCTTTTGAGATTGCTTGGACGCACGATCAGTTTTTACCCCAAAATATGACATCAAGGAAGAAAACGATTTTAAAAATCCATTACATTGTTCCAGCTGAAGAAGGTAAGTGAATCGTGGTGATGATTTAGTCTAATATTTTAAAAATCATTACGAAGAAAATCTAACTCCATTTGCCACTCTGAATTAATGTCATAGAATAGTTATTAAGAAAAAAGAGAGTGGCATGGTACTTCTGTGCCAAGAACTGCCAGAATTAATCAACTGGAGACCTGTGCAACCGTGGTTTTCTCAGCACCCTGGCCAGAAAACAGTTACTTAGAAGTGAGAAGAGCAGAAACTGGATTAAAAAAAAAAAACAAAAAAACCTAACCTTGACCTTGTGTAATTCACCAGTGTTGCACCACAAAAGGTTCCAAGAACCCACACACTCATCTCAGTCAGTGTTAATTTCTTTCCAAATCCAGGGCTTCATAAGAGGTTCAGTTAGGCTCTGTCCCCAACTCTTTCCTGTCGATGTCCCTCGAATGGACTTCTTCCTCTCTGTTTCTGATTAGTCCCCCCCACCCCACGTTACAGAGAACCTGTAGCACATGTGGGAATTAGTTCCTGCTGCTTCTTACAGCAGACAAAGCATGTTAGCCTTGAAATGCAAAAACATTTTACAGAAATCTGCTGACTCAAATCTGTGATTTGCTGAACCTTGGAACATCTGTGCCCACGGAAAGGGCTTTAGGACAATTGTGCCATGTCCTCAGCCTCTGTGGTGGTTTGAATGAAAATGGTTCAGATGTTTGCATGGAACTCCTGGAGAAGGACTAGGAGGCGTGGCCTTGGTGGAGAAAGTATGTCCCTGGAGGTGGGCTTAGAGATTTCAAAAGCCCAGGCCCAGTGTCTTTCTTACTGCTGCCTATGGCTCCAGTATAGAACTCTGAGCTACTTCTCCAGCACCAGCTCTGCATGCATGTCACCACCCTCCCACTGTGATGATGGTGATGATGATGGACTAAACCTCAACTAAATACCAGCCCAAATTAAATGCTGTCTTTTGTACGAGTTGCCTTGGTTATGGTGTTCCATTACAGCAACAGTAACCCTAAGACAGCCTCCACTCAGCCAAAAACAGGGGTGAGGAAGGAGCTCATGGTCCAGCATCATGGAATCTTATTTGCATAGGCTCCTCTCTCACCTACTTGCTTTACTGTAAGCCTAAGTCTCCTCTGGGGTCCTTCCGCGTGGTGGCTGTTCATCGTCCCCTGAACTACTGGACCTGCAATTGTAACACACTACGAGAGGCTGTCCCCTTCCTTCAAAGTTATTTTCCTCTCCTCCTTCCTGAGACTGACTTTAAATATGATGTCTTCTGACTAGCATAAGCCATTTCCTTTTATTGTTGCAATATCTATAGATTCCAGTTCCAACTGACACCCACTCATTTCAACACTACTGCTAACTTAACTGTTGGTGCTTTCATAGCTGTGTAGATGGCCTGCCTTGTCCTCTAACCTGCGCCGCTTTCCCCCATAACTCTGGCCATCAGCTTATGTCAGCCACTCATTTCAATGCAAAGTCTTAGATCTTCTTATTATTATAAAAAATTGCAACTCTAATATAATCTAAATTCCTAGCATTTAAACTTCCCCATCACTTACATTGCATTATAATCCCGTCTCCAACAATATCCAGGAGTCTGTCTCCTCTAACCTTCTCCGTCTCCTTCACATCACCCCTGATCCTCGACGGCTTCTCTATCTTGTAGGGGAAGCTGTAGCCACGCCTTCTTAGGGGCTGGCTACAAGAGTACCTGAGGACTTGTGAGGGCGTGGTCAGAGTGAGTAGGGGGACTGCGTTTTTGGTTTTGGTTTCTCTTTGCTTTTTGCTGTACAGACTACCACCGGCTGGCTGGTTCGCTCTGTAAGTAAGGCTTTTCCCTATTAAATACCCTTATATTTCTACCTAACTCCGTACTGGTAATTTCTTACTATACTATCTCCTCGTTCTCTGGGAAGTGGCTCACACGTTGACTAAAACACAATCCCCGCTGAAGCTACCTCTCCATTTTTGACATCTCCTGCATTTGATTCATCACCAAACACGTCTTCTGAACACAATTGATTTCTGTGGCTGGCCTCTGTCATCAATGTTGGTCTGTACCACCATCCCTTCTTTCAGATCCCATTGCTGTGTGGCCCATTCCCCATGCAGCAGTCACAGTGAACTTACTATTAACTAAACTCCCTGCTAACAGTAAGACAGAATTCAGCTCTTTGCTCAAACACTGAAGTCACTTCTATTGCCCCTTGATAAAAGGTCAAGTCCTCATTGTGACTAACAAGAGCCTACTGACAATTATTTGCCCCAAATCATATTGTGGGAGGTTGGTATTGGGATCCTTTGGAGTTACCAAAATCTTCAGATGCTCAAATGCCTTATATAAAAGGCTGTGGTATTTGTATATATCCTACATACATCCCCCTATGGGATTCAAATTACATACAATTTCTTGGCATAGGTGTTACAAAGATAGTCATTACACTGCATCACTTAGGGGCTATTCACAGGAAAAAAGTCCACACATGTCAATACAGACATTGTCCCCCCAAATTTTCCATTGATAGTTGGTAGATTTATCTGTTGCAGAACCTATTCATAAGAAAGATGTCTGTGTTTGTTAAATGAATGAAATTTTTGTGATAAAGGTAACATTAGATAGTGGATCTGTAACACCCAAGCAAAGAGCTTAGGCTCAAAGCTGAGGTCTAACCAGCTCCCCAAACAACATGGGGATTTGACTTGTCTTGGTTTGAATTGTCTTCCATGACCCCAAGAACAAGTGTTGTTTATTTTTATCACCTTATCACTTAGTACAGCGGCCAGACCAGAGGAAACACGCATATGATTTGTGTAAAGGCTGGGAGAGGAGGCGCTATGTAGAATCATCAAACTTCCCAGGGTGTTTGGAGATCTGCATTACCATATACTGGAAAAGCAGACTCCCGCCAAAATAATTACCCTAATTTTAAAAACAGTTTAAGGAGGAAACAATATTTATCTTTGAGTAAACGCTGTGTGTCTTTGTTTCTGTCATAGCACACCCAATGACTTCATTTAAGCCACTCTGCAACATTAAAGGTCCAGGGAACCATGGACAAATATTTCACACATGCTAACTCACCACTCAGCCTCTTAGGTGGTATGATTTTATCCCTGTTGTTTAGATGAGAAAATTAAGGCATTGGGAATTATAGTGATATTTTGCCTTTCTTAGGTACTAAGCTATTCTGCCCCTTTTCATCCAAACATGAAAGCTTGAATATGAATAAAAAATGAAAAAAATAATCTATTTCATGGTGAGTTTCCCAAAGTGAGATTTTGGCTGGATAGTGTTTATTCCATATTGGTTATAAGCAGTGTGTATACTGATGTGCAAATTGTCAAGAAAATTTTTAATAAAAACAGATCCCACTATCCCAGTGGGAGATATAAATATGGAATTCACCTGAAAAACACTATCTGGGGGTGACCTGGGAGCAAGCAGGGGAGCAGAGAAGAAGGCCAGAAAGCTAGCTGTGTTGGCATCTTTAGCCGTGCTGGAGTCTTTGTTGTTATTGATGACGCATCTGCTTCTCCAGACTTCCTACAAAGCTCTGAAGGCCAACAATGGAAGGCGTCTGTCTGTCCCCTGGACCAGAGCCCTGTTCAGTAGAGAAGCTATAGAAATAAGACACTAATTTTAATAAAATATGATAAGTACCTTCAGTTTGCTTTATATAAGTTTTGTGGCTCTATAAGAATGTGGACAGCTAAAGTTTCCAAAACTTTACCTGTGCTGTCAACTTTGGAAAAAAGTATCCCAGTTTACCGTGTTCAGTTGGCATTGTACAAAAATTAACAGCCATATTGTTCTAGAAATGTTGAACTTATTTTTTTTCCATTTGTACAGGGGTAACGCACTGTATCAAATATGCAAGGTCTTAAAAAGAAGAAGGGATTTTGAGAGCCCATCCCATATGAAGGCATGCTCTCCTGACCTGGACACATGGGGAAGGGCCTAGGCCTGGCCCAGCATGATGTGGTAGACTTTGAGGAGCCCCTTTTGAGGGCCTTACCCTGCCTGGAGAGAGGTGGAGGGATGGCTAGGGGCAGGTGGGATGTTGGGGGGAGGGGAAGGAGAGGGAGAAGAGATTGACATCTGAAGCAAGCTTGTTCCTAATTTGAACTAATAAAATAAAATAAAAAATAAAAAAAAATGTGGACAAATAGATCCTCAGAAGGCTCTCCCTTGTAGAAAAAACAAAGAAATAAAAATATTGCCTGTGCTTAACCCTGGGTGGCTGATCCCATGATTCCAGGCCCTGATTGAAGGCATGAGTTGTGAAACCACAGCGTGCATGTACAAGGAAGGATAGCATCCTCCCAGGTCCCGGACACCAGCCCTGTGGGCATTTCCATCCCACAGGTCACAGAAGCCCTCACAACACCCTTGCCACACTGAGGCAGCATTTGGCCTGGCTAAGTTCACCGAGAGAGAAACATCCACTATTTCATCAATTTTCCCCCTAGAAGTTTATCCAGAGTTTTAGCATATTGAAATGCATGCTGTCTTTATCATGCTTTTTAAATTTTCTGCTTTTATTATGTTAGCGATTGTTTTTATTTTGGGGAGATCTGTATATTGGTTGTATCTAGTAAACATACTAATGTTGGGGCTGTCAGCTGGAGCAAGAACCCAAAAGACTCCTTCACGTCGTCCTTTTAGTAGATACTCTCTTTACAGAGGCATACAGACTGTGGTCACCTAGTGTCGTTTGCAGGCTTCCACGACCTTCAGAAATCTGGGAGAACACTACTACTCATGTGCCTGCACTTGAGCAGAGTCCAAGCCCTCCGGAATTTCAGTGAAAACAAAGCGAAGCAAAACAGGCAGTAAATTTACTGATTCTCTAGACAGATCTCAGGGGAACAAACTCAACACACTGTGCATTGCAGCGTCTGGGAGCCAGACAGGGGCCAGAGGCTAGAACAGGGAGACAAGGGCACAAGAAAGAGGGCGAGAAGATGAGAAGCTGACATTAGGAATTCTTGGTCTTTTTCCTAATGTGGCATAAAAATATCTTCACTGCATAACAAGTGTGATATGTAGAGCTAAGAATTTAATGGGCTCAAAAGCTATTTTTTGTTGTTATTTTGGGCCAGGAAAACTAAAAAGCATTCCCTAAATGACACAAAATATGTCCCCATTGGTAACATTGACAACTTTGAGTTCGTGGTAACATGTGGAGAAGTAAAGTGTAACATTTTTGGATGCCTGTTTGTGTTGTAATGAGGAGAGAAACAAAATGTGTGAATTGAGTGGGTCTGAGAGGAGTTGGGGAAAAGGATATTGTAACCAGAATAAATGATAGGAATATATAAATCCATTTTCAATACAAAATCATATATTAAGGAAATTCCTAAACTCAACTACAAACATGTTGACACGCAACATTATTGATTTCAGAAAAACAAACTGAGGGATGGCTCAGAATTAGGAACCCTAGCGCTTTTGCAGAGTGCCGAGTTCATTTCTCAGAACTCATGATGGGCAACTCACAACCCCCTGAAACTCCAGCTTCAGGTCTCTACAGGCACCCACAAACACATGGCACACACTCACACAGTGACAGACACACAGGTAAAAATATGTCTTTCAGATTCCTGTGTCAAGCAAGAAACCCAACTAAGTTTTGTGATTATTTTGCCACTAGTCTTGGACAAGATTTTATTTTCCAGGAATTAAGTCCTATCAAATTAAGCACTTACTTGTTTTGCCTCAGGATAATAGATTACCTTTAAAAAATATCTTTCTAGACAAATATATTGGAATGGCTAATCCTTTATACAATATCTCAGTAATCACAGAAATGAAATAAACATTAGAAGAAACAAACTCCTTTGTGGCAGAGGGCATGGCTAAACCTCAGTTTCTGCCTGTTCCATTTCAAGTCTTTCCAGCAGCTGGGGGAGCAGCTTGTCATATGTATTGTGGGTTGCCAATATTCTTTTGGCTCATGATTCTGGAGGTCCAAGGTCAAGGAGCCATTTCCCGTTGGTAGAGCCTCACGGTGTACTAGAGACAGGGAGTGGGGGGAGGGTGAGAAAGGGTGGGGGAGGTGCACATGTGTGTTAATCTCTCTTCCCACAAAACCACCAGTGATCAATCACAAGTGTTCTGTGCTGGTGGTGTCTTCTACTCCTAATCACCTGCACAAAAGTTTCCAAGTCTGAACAACACAGTTGAGTTTCCACCCACACAATGGGGATTAAGCCTGCTTATGAGATTTGAAGGGAAAACCACATCCCAACCACAGCAACAGAGAAGACTTCTCAAGGATAGGGGCACAGGGTATGATCAGAAACTTGTTTTCAGAGTGCTAAAATTGAAGTGCAAGTATACTTCAAAGTGGAATTATCAAACAAGCATTGTATACAGGAGGTTTTATTTTTTTAAATCAAAGTATAGACTAAGAGCTTGCATTTGCAAATACTTAGAGTATATGCTTGATGTACAAAGCCAGGAGACTGGATAATGTCACAAAGCAAGTATGTACCTTGCATGATTATCACTAGAGGAGGACCCAAGAAAGGTAACAAAGAAGCATGGCCAATCAGATAGGAGGAAAACTGAGAGGAATCCTTTGTGTCACCTGTCTGCTGGTAGCTAAACCGAATATTAGACTTCTTTGTGATTCATATATTGAAAATGTGAACCAGAAATTGGTGTTGAACTCCATTTGATTTTACGTCCTTATCTTCTTTTTAAGAATTCATAAATTCTCCATCCCAATGACAGTGCAAGATACAGCTTGCAAGTATGAAGATTCCGTACACACTAAGGACGAAGCAGTGGCGGAGTATTTGAACTTACAGTGTCTCAGGACAGCGTGACGAGTGCAGTGGTAAAATGTGGAACCAAGGGTCACTGTGGCAACAAGGAACAGGCAAACTGGGGCAGCACTGAAACCATAGTCATGATGTGAACTACAAAACAAAAAACAATTCAAACCCCACAAATGTTTGCTTCAAGCAGGAAGATATCTAAATTAATAGCATTGTACTCTCATGGGGTGCTTGTCGGGACCCAGTGGTGCCTTCCTATGGTAAAGCTTAGTTCGTAAATTAGAAACACCACAACATTCAAAACCAACAAGATGCCATCGATTTTAGTGACATCAGCTCGTAGTATCTTTCTTTCCTTATTAAGACAATCCCATCGTGGCCTCCCTTCGGCACACCCGAAATGCCAGCACCACTACTCTTGGGCTTTGGGTACCATATTAAGCATCAACAGAACAATACCATGGCAGTCTGCCTGGAGAC
The DNA here is from genome assembly GCF_003668045.3 of Cricetulus griseus. Classification (NCBI taxonomy): domain Eukaryota; kingdom Metazoa; phylum Chordata; class Mammalia; order Rodentia; family Cricetidae; genus Cricetulus; species Cricetulus griseus. The sequence goes on from NW_023276806.1 coordinate 6,671,926, forward strand.
CAAGAAGACCACTGATCAATGGATGGGTAGCAAATATAGGATGGACACACCAGACAAAGGGACAACTCGTGCCTTTCCCGGGATAACATGGCGCCATCACATGGCTCAAGGGTGTGCAACTTAAGAACTTGCGGATTGCTTATTTCTGGAATATTCTGGGGAATATGTTGACACAATGTTTGGCCTCAGGTAACCAAACCTACAGAAAGCAAAAACAATGTGTGGATAAGAAAAGGCTACTGGGAAAGAAATACCTGAATGTGTTAAATTTCTCTATTTCATCTCAAAGGCCGTGGTCCAATATGTACACTTTGTGGCATCTTTAATGAGAAAGCTTAGGGGACATTCTTGTAGGTTTTTAAAGTGCATGCTAATATACATCTTTGGAGATGAAGAAATACTGTGGATAAAAGACAAAAAAAAAAAAGAACACCAGAAAAGGAGAAACCCTGCACCCTTTGATACTTGTTTATAAACCAGTTAATTGTGCCATTTCAGGAATATTTTGTTATCTATGACTATTTTCATGAAGTGTTTTGTTTTCAATCTGACATCTCTTTAGAGGAACTAAAGCAACTTTTTGATTCCTCACTACAAAATATTTCTACTACTTTGAGTTAAAGAGGAGCTAGAAGCCAAAAATAAGCTAGTTGGCGACAACTAAGGAGTAAGTAAAATTTCCACTCTCCTTTTTTTTTTTTTTAATTAAGAGACAAGCCCAAAAGAACTAAAGTTTGTTTCACACTTAGTTCTTGTTTCTTTTCTTGTGATTTTTTAAAGAGAATTGTTTGTCTGTTTTACTTCAGAATTTTAAAGCAATGTCAAGCCAAATTTTAATCCCATGCATTTTTGGTAAACATAGGCTGTCCACAGTGTATAGTCAGAGAATTGGGCACAATTAAGGTGTTTGCTAGTTTATAAACAGTTAAGCCCTCATTAATAAAAAGTGGACACTAGCCCCATCTGTTCCAGAATGCAGCCACCGCTATAGCAGTCAGAAATAAGCCAATGTTTAGTATTGTTTATGTACCAGGATTGCTGATGGAGCCTATGTGTGATGTTGTCATGCAATGACTTGTTCCAATGTTTGGAAGTCAGAAATCCAGATTTGAAAACCTAGGAAGATGAAAGAAGTTAGCCTCTTATTCGCAGGTAAGTAAGAACAAAGGTAACACAGTCCATATGTCTTAAACTCCAGTGCACACAGTCATTTTCATACCTATCTGAGGTGTCTAGTCCCTTATATCGTGACTTCTTAAACCTGGGCCACAACTCTGTGCAGCTGAGTACTGGGTCATGAAAAGTTGGACCATGGTGAAAGGCTTCTGAATACACGCTAACAAGAAGTTTGTTAAAAATCAAATGAATGATGAACCTGGGGTGTTATTGACAGCACTTGTACAGTTTGCATCCAGTGACTTCACCACTGTCTTGGTTCCAAACACAGTGTGTATACACCCGAATGCCATGAATACCAACATTTTATAAACCACAGGTGTTTTACCATGCATGAAAAGTTTTCTTCCCTTAGAGCAGTGTACGTACTATCTTCATTGTGGGAAATGACAACATTGTCCCACAATTGGCATCTAAGTGCCAGATTAACATACTTCTGATATTATTGTCTTAAAATGTCTGATTTGAAAAATTGGTATTTGGATTACTGACTTAAGTCTTATTAAAGAAATTCAATGAATTTTGGCTTGGGATGAGCACAGAAGTTGTGAAGTTTCTGAGAGGAGCCTACACACTCTTCTGCCATTATGTTATCTGTGCACCACAGAATACTCAGCATTGATGATTATAAATCAAAATATTAATCAGCTCAGGAACACATAGATGATCTGTGTCCTGTAGCATCAAATATCCAGTCAAGAGTAAAATATCTATGTAAAATAGATAAACACATCTCATTGGTATGTGAACTTGCTTTCATATTTAATAGATGCTGAAAATATGTATTTACCACATAATGGTTTTAAAATAAATTTCTTTATGATTTTATCATTGGTAAATGATTTGTAAACCTGTTTTATATACCTATATATGTGGGGCTATGTAAAAATTACTTTATCAAAATGGAAGGTGTTTAGTAAGCTGTCTTAGATAAGCACACGACATCTCAGGAATCTGACCTGCTTCTCTCTCTCCACGAGCTGAAGGTAGCGTGTGCCTTCCATGAGGCAACTGGAAGGAGCTGAGGTCCTCTGGTCTTCTGGGTGATTGCCTTTCTTTAGCTGCTTCATCTAGGATTGGGGTGTGCTCCTAGGGTAACTCATGCACCGGAGCCCACTGACAAGGCCAGGGTCGGGTATTTTCTATAACCGAGTTTCATCTTAAGGGGAGAGACACATGTTGGTTGCCCTGACTGGCCCAGGTGGCCCAGGGGGCTCCATCATTCCTGGAAGCAGCTGTTCTTCCTTTCACAGATGCTTCCATCTGGAGCATGGCAGAATTGTCACTTTTCTGTGGTCATTACCAGTGTCCTGGTTTCTCATCTACTCTCTCAGAATGGGATGAGTGGGAGAACCCCTCTGGTGAAGTAAGTACTCAAGACTCAAACCTCCTTGTCGTCTTTGTTCGTACCCTGTGGGACTGAGTCTACCCATTGTCATCCCTGTGGTACCTGTGGGACTGAGTCTACACATTGTCATCCCTGGTGACACCCTGTGGGACTGGGTCTACCCATTGTCAACCCTGTGGTAGCTGTGGGACTGGGTCTACCCATTGTCAACCCTGTGGTAGCTGTGGGACTGGTTCAGCCAGATTCATCATTAAGCTGTGTTCTTTGGATGTGAGTCCTTTTACCTCAGTGCTACAACAGTCCTGGCAAGTTGTGCTGATAGGGCTCCCATCTCAGACACCACAAGCCAAATGAGGCAGGAACAGTGGGTTTGTAAGAAGGCAAGACAACACAAAAATACAAATACTTCACCACATGAAAGTACAAGCATGAGTCAGATTAAAAGGGCAGGGTTGCTCAGAGAGCTGTTGGATATGTTCATTTTGTTTTATTTTGTGTGTACATTAATGGGGACATGAAGACTAAGGCCACTTCTGGCAAAGAAGGTACAAATTGGTGGTATTGGCAAAATGTAAAACTATAAATAGCTGTCCACTGCTTTCATCTCAGCACTCTCTGGGCCCTGCCTGTTGGTGACCATGGGTGTGATAAGGGTTCACCGTCAAGTCAAAGGAAACACTCAGAGAATGTGGGCATTTTTGGAGCTCAGAAAACTGTACCAAACTTACCCACAAAAACAAACATGAAGTTATCCTGTTTGGTAACGGATGATTTAATTCATTATCCTTTCCCAGGCTCCTCTGAAGCCAACCTCACAACAAGATCAAGTTGCTGAGTCTGAAAGTTTTCCTTATTTATGAATATTTAATATTTTCCTTTGCTTGAATGATCTGATGGCATCTGAAGCAAATGATGTTACCAGTGAAATCCATTCTCCCTTCAATAATTAAGACATTTTCAAGCACTCAAATCTTTTGAAAGATGGTTTAGAAAGTCAGCAAGCAAAGCAAGAACCAAGAGCCAAGACAGCGACAGGTTGAAAATGACCACTTTGAAGTTAGTCACAAGGTCTTAAAGCATAGAGTTCTTATGACTAGTAAATTGTTAATGTTTTAATTGGCTTCAAAACTCACCCCAGATTCCTTAGTGAGGAGAAAGTAAGAGTGTCGAGCTTAAATACTTACGGGGTGTCTTGGGCTGTGCTATGCCCTGGCCATGCCTGCATCTCCTCTCTCTGCCGCCCTGTCAGAAGTGGACAGCTCTTCCACAGGCCCCACTGCCACAATGCTCTGCCTGAGCACACAGGGCCAGACAGCCCTCTGCCACCGTGAGACAAGCTGAACCTTTTCTTCCTGAATGGTTCCTGTTGGACATGTTGTCACAGTGGCATGAGAGCTAACTAAAATAGCCAATCATGCCTTCTTCATACTCCATGAATTTCTTTTCATTTCAGTGTTAATTTTCCCACCTATCTTCCACTAATGCAAAATGCAAACTGATACCACAGTTCACGCCCTCAATGTACAGATTTTAATTATTCTCAATCTAAGCCTCAATGAGTCATGTCTCACAAAAATACAATATTTTTACAACTGTAAATGATATTGTGGGGACTTTATGGAAAGCACTTATTTCATGATGCGTAAAACAAGTAAGTATTAGGGTGAAGTTGTGTTCATCGAGGTTGTAGCAGCAGGAAGAAGTCAGCTGTGTGTGGTGGAGAATGTGAGCCAGACAGGAAGGACCTCCTCAGCTGCGACAAGGAGGCATCAGGTCTCGGTGTCCATGGAAACCAATCTGCTTGAGGGAGGGAGCAGGGGATGTTAGATTCAGGGTCTTAAATCAGTGTTTAGAATTAGAAGCTCAGGAGGCAATGAACTCCAACTTGGAGGTAAAGAATTACACTAAATTCAACTCAGCAGCCAGGCATAGTGGCACGCCTTTAATCCCAGCACTCGGGTGGCAGAGGCAGGAGATCTCTGTGAGTTTGAGGCCAGCCTGATCTACATAGTGAGTTCCAGGACAGCTAGAACTACATAGTGAGACCATATCTTGAAAAAAAATTAATTTTAAAAATTAAAAAAATCAGCTCTGCATGTGTCAGTTTAATTCCTCACAAGAACTCAATGAGACAGAGGTTACAATATCCTTTTTGTTTCGTTTTTTGTTGGTTTGACTTGAGTTTTTTAGACCAGGTCTCATGTAATCGAACTCACCATGTAACTAAGGATGGTCTTGAACTCCTGCTCCTCCTTCCTCTATTGATCACACATTCTAATTGTGTGAGAAATATGTAGTTTAATTAATAGCTGTAGTCACGGGTAGCTGAGTAAGAAAGAAGGAAGGAGGTCAGACAACGCCATACCTCTTCTGCTCCCTACACTGCCCTGTGTCGTGTGATGCTTTAGTCTAGGACCCTTTTCTTCTGTGGAGACCAGGAGCATTCTCCACATGAGAGTGACTTTATTTCCTCCAAGTGATCAATAACCAACCAATAAGTGTTAGTTGAATGATAGAATTGACTGGGCAGTCCATCTGCCCTGGGAGAACTGGGGACAGCCCCAGAAGAAGCTATCTAGGCAAACCATAAGCAGCAGGGTCAGTGGTATGGTTACTGGATAGCCAGGTGGAGAGGAGCTCAGAATAAGTTTTAAGAGGATTTATTGAGCATGTGAACTCCGGTATGAGTACTAGGTGCTCCCATGTCCTCCTGTTATTGGATGACAGTGATCAGGATGTCAGGATGATGGTCACGAAGCCACCAGGGCCATATTAGGGAGCATCTTAGTTCAAACAAGTTTGTTCAGGGTAGCAGACACACACAAAAACAACTTCTTCGTGATGTAACTCCATCTTTAGCAGTTACATCTTAATACGTATTAGGTTACATCTTAATACGCAATGATTTTCACAAATAATCCTGCCATCTCCTGGGTTATAAATAAGAATGCTGTTGAAGAGGAATACAATTCAAAACACCTTTGAAGAGGCACATGTGACCCCACGTTGAGTCTCCCAGAGTGAGAGGGTGGAGGGTCTCCTTTATCTATTTGGAACTTGAATTTGAAAATAGATTAGTGGATGTCAAACTTCCTTTGGCTCTAAATAATGGAAGTGTAGCGATGGCCAAGTTTCTAGGGAAGCACACACACGGTTTCCACAACCATTTTCTGCCTCGCTGGTTGTATTCTGGAAAACCAGTGACCAGGCACAACTGGAAGGGAAGAATTCCTAGCTGCTAGCACCAGTTAACATGCATTATAGACACTGTCCATGGCTTTGGTTTAACTTGCAAAGGTGGATAGTGGCAAAGGTAGATAACTCAAATGCCCAACCTCAACTCCAGCCAGGAAAAGAGAAGCGTGTGCCTGTGACAAATATAACTAACTGCCCCTACTGCCCCAGCCAATGCGGATGAGGTTTCACAATTATAATACTAAAAGCAGGGTATGGTGGCGCACACCTTTAATCCCAGCACTCGGGAGGCAGAGGCAGGCGGATCTCTGTGAGTTCGAGGCCAGCCTGGTCTACATAGCAAGTTCCAAGCTATCCAGGGCTACATACTGAGGCCCTGTTTCAAAACAACAAAAATCATCCTAGAAAGTAATGGAATAAATAAATTTTAAAATCCACTATGCATCACCGGGCATTGGTGGCACACGCCTTTAATCCCAGCACTCAGGAGGCAGAAGCAGGCGGATCTCTGTGAGTTCGAGGCCAGCCTGGTCTCCAGAGTGAGAGCCAGGATAGGCTCCAAAGCCACACAGAGAAACCCTGTCTCGAAAAGAAAAAAAAAATCCACTACGTATCAACCAATGGGTCTATAGGGCTAATATTTGAGATTCCTTAAACTGTTATTCTAGAGTATTTATTGTGCACACAGCACTATGACGAGCTGCATAGGGGTGCAATCATGAAGACACATTTGAGCGCAGGAGCTGATAATCAAAAAGGTTTGTAAATAAGGTACAAGGCAGGAGAGAGGACTGAAGAAGAAAGTACTTAGACCTAGTAGGGCTCAGTGGCTTTTACAGATGTTTCCTTTAATGGGGCCTCAATGGTTCAGGGATATTTCACTAAGTGCAAAACAGGGGGATTGAATTTCAGCTGAGATAATCAAGTTGAAGCTCAGAAGCGCACAAAGAAATCCAGGACACGCAACTCACGTGTGAGCGATATCGTGAAAACTGCATCTAAAAAGGAAGTTGGAATGCAGTTGTGGGGCGCCCAGACCCCTCAGCTCCTGGCAATTGTCTCTCTCCAGACCTGACAGACCTGGAAGAAGTAATGGAACGTTTTCTACTGTACAGTGTGGCAGCCCCTGGGCACGCGTGGCTACTGAGCGCTTGCAGTGCGGTTCATTCAATAAAGAGATTAAAATTCTGATTGAATTTAAATGAAATACATTTAACTAATTTGACCATATTAAATTTAAAACAGGTAGTTAATGGGCGCCACGCTGCACACGCATGTGATGGGACCCCGCCGTGAGGAGCCCTTGCTGTTCTAGACGAGCAGAATTCAGCGCCCAGGCTCCACCTGAGTCAGAGGCAGCTCACAATCACCTACAGCTCCAACTCAAGAGGGCATGACGCTTTTTCTGGCCTCTGTGGGCATCTGCACCCATGCACACATATGTACGTGTAACAGCCCTGACTTATCTGGCAGGGGCTCCCTTTACAAACAACCAACAACCATTGCTGGCAGAGCTCCACTCCGTCTTTAGTTTTGTGATTTCATCCAGTTAGAAGCAGCGTGGAAATTAATTATATTGCAGGATGACAATTAACAGAAGAACAAACTAGATAAAAACAGCAGCAGATGGTAGATTCTGGTAATTTTTTAAAAAATTCTAGCACACCAGTGTGACTGACTTGTGACTGTTGAGAAACGTCACATCCCCCCCCCACACACACACACCCCTCTTGGACGCAAAGATTCTGTCTTACTCATCCTAGGTGATTAACATATGCATTGCTAACACATTGTTCATGAGCCGCAAGGTAAAGGCATAAACATTCGACAACATCAACACTCAGAAGGCTATGCTGCTTGTGATACAGATCTATCACGTCACATATCAGGCCTCTGGGCTTCCAGAAATGCCATTTACCAGTTATGATGGAAAAGAACAGAAATGTGATGTGTCATTTGCATTCTGTAGAAACAAACTTCGTGTGTTTAGCCTGTAGGGAGATATGTCGCAAAGACACCATATGGGTTCCTAGGAATGGACTCAGTCATCCACCAGGCTCAGCTGCCTCACTGGTCCAGAGTTGCGACTTACTCACTCTGGTTCCTGCCGTTGGTGTCTAGAGTGTACCAGTAGGGCCTCCAGAGACGTGTGTGGACTCCAGGACTTGCTCTGTATTATTTTCACTGTGGCTTGAATCCTTACGCTGCATGCTTACTTATAAGCTTAATTGTGCACTTGCCAAGTGTTGCACTGCTAGGTATTATTACAAAGACTCTGTAAGAGCTAAATGCCCTTACCACTAAAGGCACTCCTGTAAGGTAAATTTGGAATCCGTATAAGCATTAATTTAAGCAGCCGGGCTGTAGTTTTAAAAGGCGTCATATGCTTCCTTTTAAATGTATTAGAATGTTTACTTTTTCGCTTATAAATCCCTTTGGCTGAGTCTTGAGCATTTTATTACAGATATAGGCATTTCATTCTTTCACCCATGTGTGTCTATTTTGGGACAAGCATTATCCAAAGCCCAGAAATATAAAGAATTCTAGGACAAGATCCCTGCCTGTGAGGTGCCTAGAATCAGTGAGAGAATAAAGCAGGAACAGATTATGACCTGCCCAGTGTAAAATGTATTTACAATATAATGTTGACTCCCCAGGTAGTAATAAAGCAAATGGCTGTGAATTACAAATTTCTCTTGCGATCGGATCATTCAATGACAAAAGCACACGGAACAGTTTTTGAAGGCTGGGGTTTAAGAATGATGCAGGCTTAGGTTTGAATCTCCTACTCCATTACCTCCGACTTTTAGTGAGTAAGTCTTGTAGACGTGGGCTACGCATGCAGAAAAATACTTGTCCTCTTGTGCAGTGGACCAGGCAGCCACACAAGGAGCACACCCATGTGATACGGTTCCCAAATCCAGGAACAGAGTGCAAGCAGCCATCCCCAAGACTCTGTTCAGGCTCTGGCCACTTGGGTCTCCTGTGTGCAGGCACTGTTGTGGTTTCTAAGGTGAGTTATGTATGACTAGTTTTGTACTTTTTACACTTTTTTTTTGTCTGACCCTTGCTCAAAGAACCTGTGAGCCTCATCCATTTCAACAGGTACTTGGAGACCAGCGGTTCTCAGTGCTTGTGGGATCTCATTTTGTGAGTAAAACACAGTGTATACTATTGGGAACACTGGGGTAGTCTCCAGCTTGGGGCTGTTTCAGACAATGCTTCTGTAAAGGGGCAGCTGAACAGTGAGAGCTTGCACGGATTTACACTTCCTCAAAGCACAGTAGACTCTCACAGCTCCATGGGCTCACCAGCTGATAATTGCCATCTTTTATTTTATTGCCATTTAAGCGCTCCAGTGGGAACACAGTGGTATCATCTTGTGATATTAGTTTGCATTCTGTCCCAGTTTTATTTCAGTGACTGTGATAAAACCGGGCAAAAAAGCAACTTAGGGAAGAAAGTTGATCTCAACTCACAATTCCAGGCTGTAGCACATCATTCCGTGGAAGTCAAGGCAGAGACTTTTAACAGTAGTCACACTGCAGCCATAACTAAGAGGAAAGTGAAATGAATGAATATGTACTTACTTTCCTGCTTGCGGTTATCTCAATTTCTCACTGTTAAACAGTTCTGGACCTCGATACGTAGGTAATGGCGTCACCCACAGTGAATGGAGTCTTCGTACCATCCCCTCACAGACATGTCTTATTGGCCAACCAATAAGGACACTCCTTCACAGACATGCCCACAGGCCGACCAATGAGGACAACCCTTCACTGAGATGCTCTTCCAAGGTGACGCTAGGCCATATCGATTTAACAATTAACACTAACCATAGTATATTTTTTCTATCACTAATAAAGTTATTGAGTTTGATTTATTTATGGCCATTGAATCAGAACTGTGACAGTATCTTTGGTGGCATATCTGTTTTACCTTGGAATGTCTTTTTCTTATTGATTTGTAGAAGTTATTTACATATGTGAGTCCTTTATTGACTGTATGCATTGAAAACATGTCTCCTGATCAGTCAGGTGCATTTTTACTTTCTGAATTGTTTCTTTTGATTAACAGAAGTTATTATTATTGTTGGTTCCATTCATCTTTTTTTTCAATTTGAATAACTTCAGCAACCTGTGGAAAACTTTTAGTCTAATTCTAGGTGACAGACCTGTTCTCCTCCATGTCCTTCTTGAAGCTGTGTGACTTTACCATTTGCATTCACATCTGCACATACAGACGTGATTTTTGTTTGTACTGTTTAATCTCTCTCTACCATGGAATGTGAGGCTCAACCTCATTTTCCTCTTATCCAAAAAAGGGGAAATAGTGCCAACCTTAAGTTATGTGCCAATAAAGGAGACTTAGTGCTTAAGTGTTTTCCTTGTTAGCCTCACAAGGTATAAGATGCTACACTGTGTGTTGTGGCCACTACAAAGATAACTTCTTTCCAAAACTCAAAGGTAGCAAATTAGAACCACAATTTGGTTCAGGAGGCAAAGACAGGTGGATCTCTGAGTTCAAGGCCAGCTTTATCTACAGAGCAAGTTCCGAGATAGGCAGAGCTACACAGAGAAACCGTGACTAGAAAAACCAACCAGCCAACAAACAAAAACCCCCCACAATTTGGGAAGTAAGTGTCCTATAACGTAGAATATAATAAACATTGTGATCAAGTCATAAACAGAAGTATCATCGTGTGAAGGCAAGCAGCGAGAGAAAAGGGAAACATGAAGACAGTTTAACACCAGAGGACAGGAGCTAACAAAGGAGATGGAAGCAAAGCTCTGATGGAATTGTCTTAATGTGCAAATATCCCTTCTGGTTCAAGTGAAAGATGAAAATAGAATTCCTTACTAAAGAAAGTGCAATAAAACTAGACCTCTCATCCACTCAAAACATGACTTATGGGGCTATAAATAGATCGGACCCTCCTGGAAACTTAAGTAAGAACCACACAATGGTTTTTCCATCTCATCTAGCAATCCTGCTTTGGGAAGTTTATACTAAGGGATAATTTAAAACGTGAAAAAATATGCACAGAGTTTGTGCAGGAATCGTTTAGAGTAGCATAATAGTAGAAGCCACCAAAATGTACATCCTTGGGAAGTGGGGACACTGCTCTGTCAGGCCTCTCAGTGGACGACAAAGCCATCTAAAAGGACGGAGACAAGGGCATAAACATGCATGTAACAATGGTGATGATAATGTCTGTCTGTCTGTCTGAGGCCAAGGAGATGGAAAATATATCAGGAAAAACACAATAATTTTTTGAGTATGGTGAAAAAATGGAAAGTCTATTTGGGTTTTCTGTTCAGTGCTTTTTAAATGTATGTTTATGTAATTCTTTTTATGGGTCTTTTTTTGTGCATTGATGTTTTGCTATGGGTGTTGGGTCCTCCGGAATTGGAATTACAGACAGTTGTGAGCTGCCATGTGGGTGCTGGGAGTTGAGCCCAGGGCCTCTGGAAGAGCAGTGAGTACTCTTAACCACTGAGCCATCTCACGTCTCCACTGTAAATCTCCTTCACTTGTCTGGTTCCACCCCACCACTGAAATATAACATTTATACAGACCTAATTAACACACATTTCTCTCTTTCTACTAGACATTGAACTCCCTTGGTCTTGTCCTTTGCATTTCTGTCTCCAAATATGGGCTGGAATGTACAGACGGTTATTCATAAACATTGGCTCAAGAAATGCACTCTGCATCAAAATCGATTAATGAAACTATAATATAAGGTTCACCCAAACCATAGGTTTTTTCTGTTTTTTGTTTTTGTTTTGGGTGACAGATTGAAATTATTCAACTTGACATTTTTCTTAATTCTTTCAGACATTGTGAGAATTTTCAGTCTTTTAGATCCTAACCCAAGAATTCTGGGTAGTCTTTGGAACCTAGAATGTAAATGTTCAGCCTGTGTAGGTCAGAAAGGGAAGACAGGGAAATTTCTCTTTGGCTGAAGAGTGTGTCACACACTGTTACATTGCCCTGTGATCATCCCAGATTTGAGAGTAATGATTACATTCCAATTTCCACAAAAGTCAAAGCCTCTGGAAAGCCCCCTGGAAAAGACTGCTTGTAAATCAGACAGATGCTTATCAAAACCGCATGCAAAAACGTGGAGAAAAAAAAGCTCCCAAATTTCTCACAGACCTAAATGGTCCAATAGGTTATAAATTAGTGAAGGAGATAGAACACTTAGAAGACAGATGTTTTCTGTGCTACACATGAGAAACTGAACACTCCAAAGTGTAATTATTAGAAATTATATGCTTCCTACACAACCTCTGGAAGCCGAAAAGGACTTTGAACAGCTGTAAGTTTGTCCATATTGTTGTGGTTAAATCACACATGTGCGCACACACAAGTGCACACACTCACACACATGCACACATACCACACACATGCACCCACACTGATGCAAAACAGAAGGGAAAGATGGAAAGGCCCTTAGAAAACAGTGATAACGGGGATGGGAGAGTGTCCTGAGTTCAAGCTCCAGCACACATGGGCCTCTGGGATGTGTGGCCTATGCCTGCAAAGGCAGGACTGTGGAGGCAGAGACAGGAAGAGCCCAGGGCTTGCGGGCTGGTGGGCTGGTGGGCTGGCGGGCTGGCCTGCCCTTGGAGAGCTCTAGGTTTGGTGACAAAGGAATGCTGTCTCAGAAAATGAGGCGAGAATGATTAAGGAAAACACCTGAAATCAACCTCTAGCCTCCAAATACATGTGCATGTACACCCAAGTGCCGCGTACACACGCAAACACACACACACACACACACACACACACACACACACACACACACGGCAGGGGAGGGGAGGGGAGGGGAGGAGGGAAGCAGACACAGAGGCAAAAACCATTGCAGACTGATTGCTTTGGAAGGGACTACAGGGCTCTGGTCTGTTGCTTGCCATTCGGCAGTCTTGGAGTTGGCTCTCCGACTTCTGGTGAGTGTTTTAACATGATGAAAATAGCGTATACCTCACAGGTTGTCTTAAAATTAAAATGGCGTGCACAAGTATGTCATACTGTATACTCTGTGGTGCTCTTATAATGCATAATAAATTGTTCCACAGTATGGCCGAAGTTGTCATTATGCCAGTACCGTCAATTAGACTAGTCCCTGCCGTTGCCTCCATTCAGCTCCTGTGATGGGGAGAGATAAATTCAACATGAAAAATGTTCCCTTTTTAATCCTTTCAATAGTATCTGCAGAGATTTTCTATTCTTTTACAAACGTTTTACAAAATTTCTTACCTAATTATCCGTACCTCACTTTGCCCACACCTTTTGTTGTCCTCTAGCGTCCCCTCCCCCTCTAGCCAACTCCTTTCTTCCACGAGAAACGTTTTCCACTTTGTTCCTCAAGCCTCCCTTGCTAAACTGGCCACAGTTAGATGATGGGCGACAGACACACCTGAGGGCTGAGTGTAGGCTCCTGCTCTCTGTCTAGGGTCTAATGGAGTGAGCAGAAAGTCTGCAGGCCGTTGTGCAGACCGGCTGGCTAGTGGTCTGTGTGTCAGCAGGCGCAGGCTCCTTAAAGATGACTCAGAGAAAAATCCCTCACAAAGCTCCTTCCCCCTCAAACTTCCCTAGTCATCTTCTTGTGACTATCTACAGCCTACTGCCTCTGCATCGCTTCAGATCAAGTTAGCTTTGATTTTTCCCTATCACACTCTCCACTATCTGGTGTGTTCTTGTTTGTGTCTGTTTTTCTTCCATCTATGTGGTTTGTCTGCTTTTTGCTTACCACAGTCTGATGTTGTTGGTACATTTATTTTCTTCCTTCCCCCAGTGTACTACTTAAACGGTTTATTACATTTTACTTATGTGGTACACACACGTGTGCGTGCGTGTGTGTGTGTGTGTGTGTGTGTGTGTGTGTGTGTGTGTGAGAGAGAGAGAGAGGGGGGGGGGACCCCTATGCCACAGCACCACAGCATATGTGTGAAGGTCAGAGGACAGATTTGGGGAGTTGGTTCTCTCCTTCCAAGCATGTGGGTCCTGGGGAACAAACCCAGTTCATCATGTTTGTCAGCCCAGAACACTTTTACATACATTCTCCAGCAAGGGATGGTGTATGTCTTAGTTCCTGACATAGCTCAGAAACTAGCATAGTCTCCCAAGATCTGACCCAGGAGACAAGTTAATTAACTTTTCTCAGATGTCCAAACTCCTTATATCTTCAAAATTTTAACCATTCTCAAAATTTGTACTACAGAAAGTTAAAGCCATGCCAAAAGATTTTGAAGAGGATGGGAGCAATTCCATTTGTATTAAATGTAAAATGAAAACAACAAATCTTAGTTTGCTTAAACGTATTTGGTCATGACCCACTTAGATTTTTTATCTGGATTTAATGTGGGAAAATGTCACGATGTATGATTTGTTAAGAAACACGTCAAGCAGGAAGAACAGCTTGACGTCATGATAGTCCAAAACCTTTTCTGGCATCCTTAGATTGATGTTACTTCTCTGCCATATAAAATTCACATTACACTGGGGCACATTAAGATTATTTTAGAACCAAATCTGTAAGTTCTGTTTCACATACAGAAATTCTTTTATGAAAGTTTATCACAAGACTATGTCGGGAATGGAATGCCCTTAGGATTACCAAAACACCTGACCAGTGTAAGAGCTTCCAGTTGGGAACATCTTACTACCTATGGCATGGTAAGTTAATTAAGTGAAATAAGTGGCTGTGAGGTCTTTAGTTTTATTAAGTCAGACTTTACAAAAAGTAATAAGAAACAAACAGTAGCAGAATACTTTTAAATTTACTTCAAGTTGATTTATGAAGGAGATAGAAAATAATCCACTGGAAACTGTCTTCTTATTAGGTTATCTTTTTATATTTTCTCTGTCACGCTCTTGTATCCTTCTCTGTATAAATGGAAGTGCTTTCAGTATTTCATTGTTCAACAGTTTAATTTTTCTGTATTTGTTTTGTAGAATGTTTATTATGTTGAAATATTATCTTTCAGTTTTTAGCATCTCTGGGATTTTTTAAATCATGGATGGGTGTTGGATATTATCAAAGGCTTTTCTGTATGACATTATTATAATACTTTTGTTATTGAAAAAAGAAAAGAAATACAGCAAACGGAGTAAATCGTAGTCTGTCTGTTAGAGCTTGTAGGAATGTATCTATGCAGTGCAAGGGGCTTCAGGCTCTTTCTACACCTAGCCTTGGAATCATATCACAGAGCTGGTAAGACAGCTTAGACAGGGCAAGGATGCCCTTGTGTTCTGTCTCTGCTCTCTCTTCTCTTCTGAACCATCAGCCTAGATTCCAAACACTATACTTCCTGCCAATGTTCCTTCCCCAGGAGGCCACACTCTGCAATAGGAATGGTGAGTTCTTGCACTCTCGAAGGCTAAGGAAAACTTGATACATCTTTTTTCCAAGCTAGTTACAGTGTTTCTTATCTGATGTGTTTTTACTGGGCCTTGTTGTAACTTGCTAGGTTTACTGAAGACGGTAAGAATCTTGTGCCACCTTAAAACAAACAAATTATAACAATGACAACAAAGCCAAGGAAAGAATGACCAGGAGAAGACCTACAGGAACTAGCTTTGGTTCTATGTGCTTCAAACTTCACTAAGCCACTGTGTCCTAGGATTTCCCAAGGACTGTGGCAACCCCCGCCTAGGGCAGAGGTGGCCTTGTTTCCATCTGAAGCCCACTGTCAAATAAGCTAGAGTAATGTAGGTTGAGACACATTCTAACAGAGGATCCTAATGTACTCAGAACTGAACACCTGCCTCCATCAAGGCTACCACAGGACATGTTGTTAAGGCCCATGGCTTCATGGGTGTTCACAATTTCATTTAATTCGCAAAGCTGGGCTAGTAAATTTTTGAGCTCTTGCCCCACTTGTCAAAGAAAGCTTCAGCCCTCCTTGGGCTGGAGCAGCAGCGGCTTGTATGGCAAGAAACAGGACCAAGAAAAGCTCTTTGAAGATGAACTTGAAACAGACATTCAGACAGTGAGATTCTGAATTTGAAGTATTTAAAGTGCTGCTTTTCACCAGACCCCAGATGCCAGTAATCTGTAGCTTTTACTTGCTGTCTGTCACATACCCTCCTGCAGAGTGGGCTCTTGCAAGCAGTTAGAGATTATCGCATTCCCATGCTGGGAGCATCTCTCAAGGGGGCAGAGAGAAGACTTCTTATGTGAGAAAGAGTCATCTCGGTAGAGCAGAGCAGGGAGGATGGGCGCACCTTAAGTGGAGAGAGATTTGCAACCGACAGTCCCACCACCTGGGGTAGGCTCCGGTACACCTCACCAGCCATCTCCTAGTAGGAGGCTCCGATGGGTGGCCGTTGGGCCGGTGACCACGCAGTCCTCTAATCTCGCTGAGGTCCACTGCTCCATCCACCAAGCCCTTTCTGGTTGGAAGCTGTCCTCCACTGGCTCCTCTCTCTCTTCCTCCTCGGCTCACCTCTCCCAGCAGAAGCGGTTCTTTGACTCCTCACTAACTCTTCTGCTAATGATTTCAGGCCTTCTCCTCAAATGTTTAAGGAAATGTGAAACCATCTAGCCAAATTTAAGACTCAGGTATTTAAAATGACTGACACGGAACCCCCTCCCTCCTCCTTCCCGGTTCCCAACTCCCTGTCGCTGAAAGACCATTAACTTTAAGAATATACGCTGCATTCTCTGACTTGGGTTTTTCCTGGGAAGGGCTCCTCGGGGACCTCAGGGTAGCGTGTGTGTGTGTGTGTGTGTGTGTGTGTGTGTGTGTGTGTGTGTGTTGTGTGTTGTGTGTGTGTGTGTGTTGTGTGGTGTGTGTGTGTCTGTGTGTGTGTGTGTGTGTGTGTGTGTGTGTGTGTGTGTGGTGTGTGTGTGTGTGTGTGTGTGTGTGTGTGTGTGTGTGTGTGTGTGTGTGTGTGTGTGTGTGTGTGTGTGTGTGTGTGTGTGTGTGTGTGTGTGCTGAAGTGAAAATGTATCAGGTTCCAATTGCCCAGTCAGTCCTTGGCTCCCGGGTGCCCAGGCGGTGCTGCGGGCTGAGGAGCGACTGCACCCCGCGTGTCCCCACCCCCGCGCCCGCCCGCGCAGCGTGACTGGCGGCCGCTGCAGCGGGCTCGGGAGACGCGGGCCGGGTCGGGAGCGCAGAGCCAGGAGGCGGCGGCTGGTGGCGTCGGCCGCGCGGTCCTCCTCCGCGCCCCTCCCCTGGCGCTCGCACCGCCTGTGCCCGGGAAGCCGCGGCTGCTGGCTGCTGGCTGCTGGCTGCTGGCGCGGGGAGCAGCGCGGACGCGGGGGCGGCGGGAGCGCGGACCGCACAGCTGCCCCGCAGTCGGCGAGGGGACCCCGGCCTGCGCGCATCCAAGTGAGGGCTGCGCCCCGCCAGCCCCAGCTCCGGAAGCCTCCCCGCCTGCGCCCCACCGCACGGCACGCGCCATACAGCCATGAACACCAACGACGCCAAGGAGTACCTGGCCCGGAGGGACATTCCTCAGCTTTTCGAGGTAAGAGGCTGGGTGACCCAAGGGTCCCCAGCGGCCATCCCCGGGGCTCGGAGGGCCAGTGCCTGGCTGCACCTTCCGGTGCGGGTTACCCAGTGAAGGTGCTCACAGAGGCTGGCAGTCCCCTGGCCCCAGACAGGTCGCCTTTCCCGCGGGTTGCTAGGGTCCCTGTCAAATGTGGACTTCAAAACCCGCATCTTGGGACCAAATTTCCCTCTTCGAGCAGCCTTCTGGATGTAGGCTGCCCCTCCCCCCGTGCACCCCTCAGTCATGGGCGCCCAGAGTGGACAGGGCACGGTGGCCTGGCTGCACTCTCTGGGGCTAAGGGTCAAGCCAGGTGAAAGTACAGCCGCCCACCCCTAGCCAAGACAGGAAACTGAAGGGTCCAGAGCCCTAAGCACTCCAGGCGCCAGGAGTTGGGACCCTGTCAGGGAAGGGTAAGCATGGACGAAGCGACCCTCCTGGGAAACAGCTTGAGGAGAGAGAGATGGAGGGAGGAAACACACACACACAAACACACACACACAGAGCACACCACACACACGCGCACACACACACACACACACACACACACACACATACAGAGCACACCACACGCACACACACACACACACCAACACAAACATACCACACACACAGAGAGCACACACACACACCAACACACACACATACACACACACACACACACGCATGCGCGCGCACACACACAGAACACACCACACACACATACAGAGTACACCACACGCACGCACACAAACACACCATACACACACACACCACACCACACACACACACACACACACACACACACACACACACACACACACACACACAAAGAGCCGACCCTCCTGGCTGGGTGGGTGAAGCCCTATGCCCCAGTCAATGAACTCCAGAGCGCATTTGCTGGTTCCTTGAAAGGTTCTCCAGTCCCTCCTTCCGGCTTCAGCCCCAGCCCTCCTGCCCACCTACACAGACTGGGTCGGACTAGGAGCGGCCAGACAGGCGCGACTCCTGTTGCTGGCCTCTGCTGGCTCGCAGCAGCAGCATCCGCACGCACGGGGACCAGAGGATGGTAACACTCCAAGACTATGAGACAGGAGGCTTGAGATGAGTTAAAGGAATCTTGCTGCAGCCACAATGGCCTTCCCAGAGAGAAGTACTGTTTCCCTTCTCTCCACATTCGATCTTAAAACACCCCTAAATGTGAAGTGCTGTTGCCTTAGATTATAAAACAAAATAATATTTAAAAAAGAATGGCATCAAGCCAAGATTCATAGGCTGAGCCCTTAAAAACCCGGCCTCGCATTTCAAAGGAAATGATAGACTAATATAATAAACTAAAGGCCACGCATTGTTCTTTTCCCTGTTTGTTCTGTTCAAAGGAAAGTGTATCTTTTAAGAAAATAATTTTTACAATAATTCCTCTAAAAAAAAGTATGTTTTACTTGGGATGCCATAATTACAGTGCTTCAAGAGTTTTTTCCTTTGTTTTGCAAATATGGAAATGAAGAGTGGAAAGATTTTTTTTAAATCATAAATGTTAAGATTGAAACCAATTTTATTTCTACACTTCTGAAAGAATGATAGATGCGTCAGTAGGAGAGGCTCCTGATTGCAAAATGTGGGAACTGTCTCTTCCTTGGTGCCAGGTGACTTACAGAAAGCCTGGATGGCCTGTTCTCAAAACTCTACACTGTGTATGCAAATAAGCTGTGTCAGAGAGTTATTGAGGCTTCAAGCTTTTCATTGGCTTTTCTGCATATGAATGGGATGTCCCAAATAGTGCACACACCCAAAAGGGAGTCAGCCTGCTTACCTGAGAGGCACTCATGCAGCAGGTTGAGATTGAGCTCTGGGCTGCAGAAAGCCAAAGGAGATGTGACCTCTAGATTCCATCCCAGCAGTGAGAGGAGGAGTCAGCTGTGGGCAGTCTGGAGGGAAGCAGGCCCTGATTGTCCATGTGATGAGCACAGACCACAAACAGCAAAGTGGATTTTCTGTGCCAGAGCCACACTGCTCTAAGTGCATGGAGTTTAACCAGGTGGCTGCCAAAACCCCAAACAGCCATAGTAGCACACGCCATTAACGGTCAGGAAGTTGACGGATGGGTCTATTGCATCACCAAAACAACTATGTATATAATGCAACTTCTCAGATTTCTTTGGGCAGCATAGGATATTTGCTAGACCCATAGCCAAAAAGTACTTCCCCTTTAAAATTAAATTAAAAAATCAAAGCAAACTCTTTCAGTGGGTTTTGCTGTGTCCTTGATCCCACCGAGCTTTGTAACGTGAGTATTGATCTGGGACCTAGAGGGAAGACTTGGCAATTAGTCCGAATGCTACCAAAAGTCCGATCAGATTAGTAGTAATTTCAGAGGATTAACTCAGAAGCTAAGAAATAGCATCTACTAGTTATCTTCACCCTGAGGCAGCTGGCTACTAGAAAAAAAAAAAGACTTGAATTATCTTAAGTTATCAATGAAATAGTGTCACCCATTGTCCCTGTAAAAAAAAAAAAAAATCAATGATCCTCAGGAGCTTGAAAATCCCTTTCGCAGTCAGGAAAATTTGTGTTGCATATGCCCACTGACTTGAGCTTTAGGAAAGTAAAAATTAAGAGACAGGGATTTTAAATGTTAATATTTTGGTTGGATTACATATGAGTCACAAAGAGCCAAAGAGCCTGGTGTTTTCTTTGACCCCATTCGATGTCTTTTATGTGATGTACAAGGAAGATTACCTGAGTTTCCCATGAGACACTGGCTTAGAATTCTGAAGCTAAGCAAGTCACTAATATCTCTAAAACATGATTTCATGACCCCAAAATAGAGGCAGTGCTGCTCCCAGGACTGCGTGTGGTGTGCATATAAGTGAGCATGCACACAAGAGTCTGTGTGAGACATAGTATGTACACAAAAGCATACTCACAGAGCCTATGTGAGACACAGCATGTACACGTGAGCACACACACAGAGTTCACGTGAGACACAGTGTGTACACATGAGAGCACACACACAGAGTTCACGTGAGACACAGTGTGTACACATGAGAGAGCACACACACAGAGTTCACGTGAGACACAGTGTGTACACATGAGAGAGCACACACACAGAGTTCACGTGAGACACAGGGTGCACACATGAGAGCACACACACAGAGTTCACGTGAGACACAGTGTGTACACATGAGAGAGCACACACACAGAGTTCACGTGAGACACAGTGTGTACACATGAGAGAGCACACACACAGAGTTCACGTGAGACACAGTGTGCACACATGAGAGAGCACACACACAGAGTTCACGTGAGACACAGTGTGTACACATGAGAGAGCACACACACAGAGTTCACGTGAGACACAGTGTGTACACATGGGAGAGCACACACACAGAGTTCACGTGAGACACAGTGTGCAAACATGACAGCATACTCACAGAGTCCGTGGGAGACACAGGACTTCATGTGTGGGTACAGTCTGTTCAGTCCCAGAGGATAGCAGGAGCGTGGGAAGCTAACCTGCCTCCCAGAAACTGGATGACGCTTTCTCTGCCCCCTCAGCAGCTGAATTCATCTGAGGGAGCTGCACATCCAAGCCCACTCCATTTAGGATTTCAAAAAACAAATGCACCTAGTAGGAATTGCCTGCCATTTCGGGAAAATGGAACAATGGTAATTTAAAAATCGAAAGCTATGTTGAAGTTGGCCAACCTTCCCAAGGGTATGCTTCATGTGTTAGTCATGTATATAGGTGAGAATAATTTATGCCTTTTCCATGAAACATTCTAGAGGAAAATACTGTTGTACCTCAGACCAGTTCTCAGAAGCCAGCATTTCCAAAGACGTAGAATTTTTGGAAACTAATATGTACTAATTTCCATCAGCTGCACACTTTTAGGGGTCCCTGCAAACACCATGACTGACAAGGAAACAATCCAAATGAGGTAAGAAGGAAACCCAAATTCAGCCCAACTTAGTGCTAGGTCAGACATCTGGAGTCTGATGCCACGTGGTTTATTTTTTGCATATTTAAACACGAAACTTTGGGGGAAAGTTTCCTCCTGCCAGTTTATCACAACAAAGCTTTAGGCATGGTTACAGTCAAGCTCCTTTGCAAAGTGCATCTCTAGAAAACACCTGTGGCCTTTTCCACAGGAATGGGTTCTACTGACTGTGACAGTGCTCAGGATAAGGACCTGGGGAGGACAGGTTTGTATAAGCAGAAGGGTGGGTTCTATTGCCTGGGAACCAATGCTCAGGATTCTGGGGGATTCTGGTGAAGGCTGACCTCATAGACTAACAACAGATCACCAAGTTACCAAACAATATCCACTCTAGCCTTCTGGGTGAACAGGTGTCAGTGTCTTCCATTGAGAAACAAAGCCTGGGTGTTTAACAGTTCTGGTTTCTCTATTGCTGTCTGTGAGCACATAGACATCTTACCCTCTACGAGGCTTGATGAATTAAAACCATAAATTAAAACCAAATAAGACCATACTTTCCCCTCTATAGTCTTGAGAGATACTGGAGAGATTTCTTTTTTATTCTTTTATTAGTTCAAATTAGGAACAAGCTTGCTTCACATGTCAATCCCTTCTCCCTCTCCCTCCCCTCCCCCCCAACATCCCACCTGCCCCTAGCCATCCCCCCTCCACTCCCCAGGCAGGGAAAGGCCCTCAAAAGGGGCTCCCCAAAGTCTACCACATCAAATACTGGAGAGATTCATTGTGTATCAATCAGCATTTTTGAAATCTCTAGCATTAAAGTTTCAGATTTGTTTTTATTATTTTAAGTGTGTGTGTGTGGTGTTTGTGCACATGAGTGTAGTGCCTGTGGAGGCAAAAGTTGACGTATGCCCTGGAGCTGGAATAAGCAATTGTCAGCTGCCTGATGTGTGTCCTGGGGACCAAACTTGGGTCCCCTACAAGAGCAATAGAGACAACTTAACCACCCAGCGATCTTTCCAGTCCCCAGCTTCAGTTTGAAGCCTCCCTTTTAGACTTGGGTTTGGAATTATCTTTAGTCTCAACCATAAACTTCAACATGTGTATACTATACACTAGAGAGAGCATCAGGTTCTTGAAACTAAGAAGTGGATGGGCCTACTCTCTCTTCATAAGATCTTTCCGTTTGGGAGACTGACAAATAAACCAGTGTCCCAATATAAATGACAAGTGTGGTGTTTCAACATGAGTCCCACAGGCCAGCACAGGTATCCAGAATTGTGATAATTATCATGGTGATAGCAACTGAAGCCAACATTTGTTGAGCGCATGCTACATGTGAAACTCTTAATAAGGACCATATAAACACATTTTTAAAAATCTATAAAATAAAATTTACTTCACAGTAGAGGTAAGATATTTTCATAAAGACAGGATAAGACTTTAGGGGCTTAAATAAATAAATAATGACAGGGTCATTTCCCATGATGCACTTGTCTTGATGGGAGTCTTCAATGGCACAGTTGCCTTGCCATTTGAAAGGCAGAGGATGGATGCTGAGCTCAAAACTTCCTGGTGCTAGGCATGGTGGCTAAGCCTTCAATCCCAGAATATTCAGGAGGCAGAAGGAGGTGGATCTCTGTAAGTTCGAGACCAGCCTGATTTACATAGTGAGTTCCAGGTTAGCCAAGGCTACATAGGGAGGCCCTGTTTCAAAAGACCAAAACCAAACAAAACACAACTAACTGGCCAAGAATTTAAGGGTTTACCTTAAATCCTCAATCAAATCTCAGTTTCAAATCAAATTGTTTACTAAAAGAAATGCAAGAGCAGAAAGAGCAATTCTGGTGGTATCATCACTAATAGGATAGAGGGCCTGGAAATAAACTCTTGAAGCTACAGACACCCACTTTTTGACAAACTTGGCAAAAGCAAACATTGGAGCATAGACAGCCTCTTTAACAAATGGGGCTGGAAGAACGAGGTATCCACATGCCAAATGAAACTAGATATGCATTTCTCGACCAGCTAAAAAATTCAAAATTGATCAAACAACCAGAGGAAAATAAGGAAGACAAATGATAATAAATGCATAGGCAAGGACTTCCTGTCGAGGGAGTTGGGGTGGGGGTGGGGGATCAGAAGTTCCAGAAATTTGAGCAAGAACTGACAGAAAGGATTACATGAAATTAAGATGGCTCTGTAAGGCAAAGGAGACACAGAATGAAGATACAGCATACAGAACGCAGGAAGAAATTGACCTGCTGTACACCGCACAAGGCACTAACGAGTAGGATATATATATGAAGAATCATAAAATAAAGCACCAATAAAGCAAATCATCTAATCAATGAATGTACAAAAGAATTCAATGGACAGTTCACAAAAGAAATCCAAAGGGTAAAAGGAAGTAAAGAAAAAAAGCTATCAACATCCTTAGACACCAGGGAAATGCAAATTTTTTTAAAGATTTTATTTGTTTTTTTATATATACAGTCTTCAGAGGGCACCAGATCTCATTCAAGGTGGTTGTGAGCCACCATGTGGTTGCCGGGAATTGAACTCAGGACCTCTGGAAGAACAGTCAGGGCTCTTAACCACTGAGCCATCTCTCCAGCCTGGGAAATGTGAATTTTAGCCACACTGATATCCCCCCTCCCTGGTCAGAAAGACTGTGGTAAAGAAATTGAGCATATGCTGAGAAGATGCAGGGGGCAGGCGTTGGGGAGAGGACCCTCATACGCTTCTTGTGGGCATGTAAATTACTGGAGCCCCTACAGAAATCAGTATGGAGCCGACTCAAAACAGACTTGAAGACATAGCTCAGTTGGTACAGTGCCTGCCTCAAATGCCGAAGACCTAGGTCCAAGCCCAGGCACTCCATGAAGCAGATGTGTGGTGCACACAGGGGAGCCTGTCACAAGGAGGCAGAGTGGAGAGAATCAGATGTTCAAGATTACCCTCTATTATAAAGCAAGTTCAAAGCCAACTTGAGTTACATGGGACTCTGTCTCAAAAGCAACAACACCCCAAGCGTAACTACCTCATGACTCCAAACTACTTCCGGGCACTCAAAGGGATTTAGGCATACCACCCAAGTACCCATACATCTATGTTTATTGTGGCACTAGTTACCACAGCTAAGATACAGACTCAGCTTAGATGATAGACAAAGGCAACTTGGAAAGGAAGGGAATTGTTTCAACTTATACTTCCATCATGGGGGCGGGGGAGTCAGGACAAAAGCTCAGGCAGAAACTGAAGCAAAGGCTATGGATGCATGCTGCTTTCTGGCTGGCTCTGTGGCCTCTACTCAGCTGGCTTTCTATACAGCCCAGGCCCACCTGCCTAGGGAAGGTTCTGCCTACAGTGGACTGTGCCCGTAACTGAGGAAGTCCCCCACTAGCATGACCTCAGGCCAGCCTGATCCAGCTAATTCTCCAACTAAGACTTGCTCAGATGACTCTGGACCGTGTCAAGCCAACAGCTAAAGATAACTATTAACAGATGTTAATCAACAGATGGATGGATAAAAAAAGATAGAATATGACTACGCCATGGAGTTTTAACCAGTTAATTCGGAAGAACGAAATTAACTTTTGGGGACACAGGAGGTGTGATTGGAACTGGAGGTCATGCTAAATGAACTAAGCCAGGCAAAAAAGGACAAATATCATAGGTTTCCTCTAATGCAAAATTCCAGATTTACACAAACAAACAAATAAATGGCACTGAGATAGAAGGGAGCTGTCTGTGGAGAGGAAGGAGACTAAAGGGACAAGGGCTGGGGAGTGACCAATAGTGCATGTTTGGTCCCATGGACGGAATCTAGACTTAACTGTGTGTGTGTGTGTGTGTGTGTGTGTGTGTGTGTGTGTGTGTGTGTGTGTTTGGCATGAAACTGGAGCAGGGGTCATTTGGGGGCAGGAGGGGACCAGTGGGAGGGATGGGGTGTGAACATGGCCAAAGCCCAATAAGACTCATACAGGTATGAAATATCATTCTGACGACCATTATTTTTGTATGATGAAAAGTAACAAAACAACAATAAAACAAATAAAAGTGCTGAAGACAACCCAAGAGTTACAGATAAGACATGACAACATTTTCACAAAAGTGATGCTTCCTGGTGGGTTTGTCAACATGATATAGGCTAGGGTCATCTAGAAGAGCGATCCTTCAGTTGTGAAAACCCCTCTATCACACTGGCCTGTGGGAGAGTTCAGCTCACTATGGGTGGTGCCACCCCCAGCAGGTGATCCCAGATTATATAAGAAAGTGGAGGAGCACGCCCTGAGGAGAAGGCTGACTTTTCCCACAGCCTCAGCTGAGTGCCTGCCTACAGCTTCCTGCTGGGGTCCCTGCCCTGACTTCCTCTCTGATGGGCTGTGATGTGGGAGTGCGAGCCACATAAGTCTTTCTTCCCTACCTCATGGTCATGGTGTTCATCACAGCAGTAGAAAACAAACAGGACACGGTGTCAAGATAGATTTTATATGTAATGTATTTGCATATATATATATATACACATATCTATTTCAGAGCCTTTTGAATGGCTTGATGTGTTCCAAGCCTGAAGACCCCATAGAGTACTTGGAAACTTGTTTACAGAAAGTCAAGGACCTAGGAGGCTGTGAGAAGGTGAAATGGGACACATTCGTCGGCCAGGAAAAGAAGACGCTACCGCCGCTGAACGGAAGCCAATCTCGGAGATCCTTCCTCAGAAACGGTAATGTGTGTGCAGAAATGATAGGCACCTCTCGGGAGCGCAGATCTCTTCAGAATACACCATGCAGACTGGAGAGAGCACTTTTCAATGACTGGATTCTGGAATTTGTCTTTTTCTGCTACTATTCTAATAAGGGGGGAAACAGTACACCATTATCTGGCAATTTTCTGCAAATTTAATGAAAGTTGGTACTACCAAATTCATTATTTTGCAACATAAATTACATTTAAGAACCATGACATTATTATTTTTTATTGCAAGTAGGCTCTTCCCAACTGCACGAGTAGAATGCAGGTCAAATGGTAGTTAGTATACGACAACTCAACATTTTTTATTAGTTAGAAAGAGCCATTGCTCAGTAATATTGCTTCCAAGGACAGGGTACATTTTAGTGTGTTTACACAAGTGTGTGGGTGGCTTATAAGGCTTATTCAATAAAGATACACTGACTATTAAACACAGTAGATTTGCCATTTGGGTGAAAGATGCAGCAATAAATTTGCTGACCGTGTCAGGGGTTCTTGAGAAGTGAAGGCTGTAGTTGGTTGAAGCAGATTCGAAACTTTCCAGTCCCGTTCAGAAGTGTGTGTTTGTCAGAACTCTCGGGCCAATCAGCCTTCTCAGCTGAATGAAGTTGTGAGCATAATAGTAGGCAAACGTAAAATTAGTTCCAATCAGGGGAAGCAAACTAATTCTCTTCCAGTAGCCAAGACAATTATATTTCCAAAATTTAAGCCATGTTCAAAAATGGTTCCTCAGTGACGTTGGAAAAGATGGCTCAGCACTTCAGACTGTGTCCTCCTCTCCAGAGAACCTGGCTCATGACCAGCAGCTCCCAAGTGCCAGCCCCCTCCCCCAGTGGATCTACTGCCCTCTTCTGGCCTCTTCAGGCATCTGCACTACTCAAGTGCGTATACCCCACACAGAGACACACATAAATAAATAATAAATTAAAAATACTGTTCACAGAAGTTTCAGGCATACCAAGAGGATGAAACACGTTTCCTTCTCAATAACTATAAGAAGTAAACAGTGCTTAGTCTGTGTGGCCTCGTCAGTCACGACCCAGTTAGATTTTATTTGAATATGAATGGAAAAAAGTCACGGTGTGCCAATTTTTAAGAAGCTCAATAAGAGGAAAGTAGAAATGCCATTCCCTCAAAGACATCTCCAGAGTGAGAAACATCCTTCCTTGTCCAGACAGAGTGATTGTGATGCTAATTATATTTGCATTAATCACTAGCCAGGCCTTTCCATATTACACCTGACTTCCTATACCTGGAATATATGATAGGAAGACACAAAACCTTTTCTAAACGCATTTATTTTGTAATTACAAATTCTTGTTTTATGTAGTGATTTACCCTTTGTATTCTTTGTTTTTATTTTAAAATGCTGGGGATCAGACTCTGGGGAATCTCACACAATTAAAAAAAGCATCCCATCTACTGAGCTGAAGCTCTACCCCTTCCTGGGTGTAAGCCATAATTGGTGCAATAGGTTTTTAGATTCAACAAAATTATTAATTGCCCCTAAGCTTAAATATTGGTAGAAACATAGTGATCCATGGATTATTTTTTGCAAATGTAGTGACAATGGTATACATAGAATTATCTTGAGAAATTATTCTTTTTTAAAAGATTTTATTTATTATGTACACAACATTCTGCTTCCATGTATATCTGCACACCAGAAGAGGGCACCAGATCTCATAACCGATGGTTGTCGAACATGTGGTTGATGGGAATTGAACTCAGGACCTCTGGAAGAGCAGTCAGCGCTCTTAACCTCTGAGCCATCTCTCCAGCCCAAGAAAATATTTTTATCATCTAAGCAGATTAATTTCCTAAATGCAAATGCCATAAAGCAAAGGCAAATGATTGGCAGAAACATTTTTCATTTATTTCATTTTAAGGAAGAGCAGGTTACTATGACCAATGCCTTTCCCATCACGGCCTTTCCCCACATTTTCTAAAGTCTGTCTACCACCGTCTGACGTCTCCATTAGTGGAATCGAACAGTCTAGTAAGCCAGTGAGCAAATGTGTTCTGTCAATAGAGAATGCAAAGTTCCAACTGATGAGTACCTTGGGTGATGGTGCATTGAAAGCCCCCATGGAAAGCCAAGTAGACGTCCCTTCCCCCCTGCAGGGACTGTTTGGTAGTTAGGGTTCTCTTTGTATCCTGGCTGTGATAATATCACCCAGCATGAGAAAAAGAAGAAACCGTCAGCTATGTATTGACAATGGCTGATGCCATCCGTCTGCCTGTCTGGCGCTTGCCAGGTCTGTCTTCAGGACCACTGGGATGTGTGTGGTTTGTATTTCAACTCTTCATTTTAATGTTGTAAGTGTCAGCTGGGATCTGCTACCCATTTTTCGTCACCTCTGTTTGTCTTCTAACTTCTGACTCTGCCTCTTCTGCCAATCCTGCCCTATGACTCCAGCCCAAATGGATTTATCCATTCCTTGATCTGCTGTAGAGTTTACCAGGAAAGACTTGAACATAGCCTTTCTGCCTGATGGTTGTGCAGCTGTCAGATTTGAGCTCTAGAATTAGCTAGAACTGAGGAGACAGCTACAGCTTAGCCTCCTTCCACATATAGACACATCTGAAAGTAAAGGGCCAATGCTTGTTGCCAGTGTAGATATAAATTTAAATCTTTATATTTACATACTTTCATTGTAAGTCAACAAAACTAAAGATACTCATCTTAGATGCTATTCTATTGCTATGAAGGAATACCACAACCAAGGCAATTTTTATAAAATGAAGCATTTAATCATTCAATCGGGGGATTGCTTACAGTTCCAGAGCATTGTTGCCATGGCATGGAGCATGCAGACAGGCAAGCATGTTGCTGAAGAAGTAGCTGAGAGCTCTATATCCCGATCCCCAAGCATCAAACAGGGAGAGAAAGAGACACTGGGTATGATGTGAGCATTTGAAACCTCAAAGCCCAAGCCCAGTGACAAACCTCTTCAAACAAGGTCACAACTCCTAATCCTTCCCAAACAGTGATTGACTGGGGTCTAAGCATGCAAATATATGATCCCATGGGGGCATTCTTTTTCAAACCACCACAACACTTAACACTGAGAATATAGAATGCAGGAACTTCAAAAGGTGTTATGCCCGTTAACATTGTAACCGGACCGCCAGAGTGAGTGCATGTCTCTATTTGTAGAGTAAATGAAGTATATTCCACAGAGGGCCTGAATTCCTGGGCATCTGGGTGAGGTTATGTTATCAAATTCCAGAATATCTTGGCAGAGGCTATTATATAAAATGAAGCTGTGACTGAGAAAGTCATTCTTTTCTCAATGCAGGTGACCCAAACCAGCCCACCATACATACCAATAAAGTTTTACTACAACACTGGCCCCCTCCTTCACTTAGGTGTTGTCTCTGACTGAATCTATGCTCCCACGCCTGTTGAGTATGAGATGATACAACTTTAGAAGTCCAAGATATCAGCTTTCTGCCCCTTTAAGAAAACAGTTGGCTGACCACTAAGGAAGCCTTCCTTCTTCCAGAGATTGGCTAATGTATACAGTTTCTTGTACTAATTGGTCAACTGTTGAAAAGTGTTTCACTATGCCCTGTTTTCCCATTTCAAAATTGTCTTACTCTTTTGCAGTAATGCCTGAAAATTCAAATTTTCCTTATCGACGGTATGACCGGCTTCCCCCCATCCATCAGTTCTCCATAGAGAGTGACACGGACCTGTCTGAGACAGCAGAGCTGATAGAGGAATACGAGGTTTTTGACCCGACTAGACCGCGCCCCAAAATCATTCTCGTCATAGGTATGGAGAATGGCTCTCTACTTTGCTGACTTTGTTTGTATGCTTCCATTCAGAAATACTGGGGAGGGTGGCATCTGCAGATGTCAAGCTGAATGATGAATAATGACAATCAACCAGAAACAGAAGTTGAAGGGACAGTACACAGAAATACCTTAAAGCAATTTCCAATAATGCAGACCTGTAATTCTGTTTAACACTTCGTCCACATTTCATTATAGCACCATAGTCATTCTCTGTAATGAGTTCAAAATAATCCTTTCGAGATTTAGGAATCTGTGGTTTTCTTCATGTAATCTTTAATGCAGATAGTCAGTTAGATACTTTCTTTAAAAATGGGCATTTTTTTCCTCTTTCATTGATAAAAGTTTATTCCCTAGTAACCACAGGAATATTCAGCTGAGTGCAAACTAGAACTTACAGTAAAGTAAGCTTCCATCTCACTGACAAGCAGATGTAGGAAAATGGTGCTTTATACCACCAAAGACTTCTGATTATTATGCAAAAAGAAAATAAAGCTCCTTTAACCTCGTGTTGAATATGAAAATGTAACTCCATTTCCCAATAAGGAATAGACACTGAGCGTGTCATGGAGGGAGTGTCTCTCTGTGCAAGGTCACAGGTTTGCCCTTTTGAACATCAGGTGGTCCAGGAAGTGGAAAGGGTACCCAGAGCTTGAAAATTGCAGAGCGGTATGGATTCCAGTACATTTCAGTGGGAGAACTATTGAGGAAGAAAATCCACAGTGCCAGCAGCAACAGAAAATGGAGTCTGATTGCCAAGATAATCACCAACGGGGAGCTGGCACCACAGGTACTACTGCATGGCTGTCTTTTCTTGTCTGAAGAATAATTGTCTCTGCCTGGAATACACCATACATTTTCATCTTTGTGTTGAAGGAAACGACAATTACCGAGATAAAACAAAAATTGATGCAAATACCTGATGAAGAAGGCATTGTGATTGATGGATTCCCAAGAGACGTTGCCCAGGCTCTGTCTTTTGAGGACCAGGTAGGAATATCTCCTTGTATTTTTATTAGACTGTCTATTCTGTCTTCTCTCTTTTCTATCATCTATCTCTCTATCTATCGGTGTGTGTGTGTGTGTGTGTGTGTGAGTGTGTGTGTGTGTGTGTGTGTGTGTGTGTGTGTGTGTGTGTGTGTTCATGCTCATACACACACATGTTTCTGGAAGTAGAACCAAGGGCCCTGTATATGTTAGGCAACTGCTCTACCATTGAGTGACAGCCTAGCCTTATTATTATGAATTGATTTAAAATAAGTTTTAACGTCCTACTTTTTTACTTACATTTTTGAGATTAATCAAAAACAACAAAGACAAACAATGATTTCTTGGCAGCGTTTCTGAATTCTTGTCTGAAACAGGCAAACCCATCAATGTGTGTTGGCAAAAGGTTCCCCTGCCCCATGGCAAATATTTAAAAAATTAAGGCAGCATCTGCCAAGTAGAACAATACGAGCTGATAATAGAATTCATTAATTTTATTTAAAAGTATAGATATTTCTAAACTTTATTTCAAAATACTTCTTCTAAGATGCCTCTTTATGCTTAATTTCTTCAAAATAAGTCTCAGTTAGCAGTGTCTGGGAGATGGACCTGGGGTCACCCTACACCACCATCCTTGTCAGCTGAGGACACCTTCTCCATTGGGTTAAGAAATGCTGGGCTTCCAGTCTTGAGATGGAGTTCAGCTGCCCAAATGTTTTCAAATGGAGTAAATGGTGGCGTCTCAGCATCTACTGTATCCATCCTAAACAAACACAAAAATTGAAATGTGGTGTCTATTAAATCTTTAAAAAAGATTCATAACCCAGATTGACAACTTTGTAGCTCAGAAGCCCGAAGCCATTCTCCTGAACTATGAGTGCACTCGGGGCAGGGTGAGGAAAGAGGGATGTGCAGAGGTGGCTCTCTCCCATGGGGGGGGGCGGGAACTACCCAGTCTCTATCCTCACTCATGGAGCCCCAGCCAGCAGATCACTTCTCGGAACAGTCCGCAGTCCCTTGCTCTTGCTGTTCTCCATCACACTCTGAGGCTGGAGAAAATCCAATATAAATTTCCTGATACACTCACATTTTAGCATTCTGGAGTTTCTTGGCCACACTGGCTGTGCGGTGGTACCCGAAGGTGATGCTGCAACTGATGCACAGGAGCTCGGTGGTGCAGAGACAAAGCTGAATGGTTTATGTAAAGTGTCAGAGTTGGTCCCGTCCTGCTCCCCTCACACCATGTAGATGGAAGCTACTGCAGATTTGTTTTTCTCTCTTTCCGTTTCTGACAACAAATGTGCAAAGGTTTCTACGTGAGTTCTCCATCACCAACTGGGCTTCCAGGGATTTAACTCTCCATAGACGTTAAGTAAGCACCCATAGTTAGTGGAGGCCCCACAGGCTGTTCCCATCCAAGATGCCTCCTCAAATCCCAGCAATTCCCTGAACTTCTGAGTGATGACTGAAAGAAAAAACGGGGATTCTCACAGTGCTCTCTGTAAGTTTTTTTTTAATTTATTGAGATGATTGACAGAACCAGGAAAATATGTGGCTTACATATTGGTATATTAGAACTGAGCTTCCTCATGTGTGCACTGACTTTACAAGTCCTTGAGACTCCAAGGAAGTTTTAGTAGCCTTATTCTAACTTCTCTCTTCTCCCTGGGTATCACAGGGTAGGGCTGAAAGCCCCCACTACTCTAGTCCTGTGTCTACCCAGGGCCTTTTCCATGGTCTTCTCATCACCACAGACACATTGCCTTCTGAGTGCTTGTTAGAAAGAGCCAAAGACATGTCACCACTCAAGAAATTCCAAAGGCTTTGGGAGTTCTGTGCCAGGAACAAAGACTATGTTTTTATTAAGCCATACCTCGTGTTTTTCTTTGGTATACTTAAAAATTGATTTCAGCTCATTTTAGTGGAAATACACACACACAGAGAGAGAGAGAGAGAGAGAGAGAGAGAGAGAGAGGGAGAGAGAGAGAGAGAGGAGAGAGAGAGAGGAGAGAGAGAGAGAGAGAGAGAGAGAGAGAGAGAGAGAGAGAGAAATACAAAGAAATTTCCCCCGAGTTTGTCACAGCACAGAACTAAAGCATTAAACGGGCTAGATTTCTGATGCTAGCCATATGTGTGCCAGCAATTTTGATAAAACACCCAACACCTGCCAGGTTCGTAGAACTAACAAGTGTGATTTGTTTTCTTCTCCTAGAGTAAGTACTAACATTACAAATAGGTCAGGTAGTTTTCTCCTTAAGGGACCACAGCTCTCTTTCCATTGATATTCTCCCATTTAGGATGCTGTCATCATTAGCTGTGTGGTTGAAATGAGGGTTGTCATCACATACGAGTTCCAGCTGGTCTATTGGGAAGGGAACATGAAGGTCTGAAGTCACAGGTCAAAAATGACACCCAGCACTGTTGCTCACTGCTGCTGTTCACACCCAGTACTGTGCTCACCAGTGTTCACACACAGCATTGTGCTCACTGGTGCTGTTCACACCCAGCACTGTGCTCACCGGTATTCACACACAGCATTGTGCTCACTGGTGTTCACACCCAGCCCTGTGCTCACTGGTGTTCACACCCAGCCCTGTGCTCACTGGTGTTCACACCCAGCACTGTGCTCGCCATTGCTGTTGAGAATTTGGCCATGCTGTCTTCGTGGAGAAGCATGGGAAATGTGTCCACCTGGGCAGATAGGTGCTGCCAACAACTTCATGGCTGTGGAAACTTTGGAGCTTATACTAATTTGTCTCTCTGGCCAAGCGGAAGTGGGCCTGCTTCCTTCTTCCCACACATGGCACACCATCACCCAGCTTGGCGAGCACCCGCGTGTGATTGCGTCATCTCAAAGCTCAGCACCTTGGGTGTATGTAGAATTCTCTTTGCTAGATCCAGCTTTGACTCCTCATACTTGGCTAACTACAACTTAAAGTCAAGTTCTCTTTCTTCCCCGCCACTAAAAAACTGGAGGCACAGGACTAGTAGAGGTAAAATCAAGTCTCCTTTAGCAGGAAGAGGTTTAGAGATGTGTGTTGAAATCACAGAGTCGACTGCGCCTCGTGACAAGCCTGTGGAGTGGGCTGCAGGGCTCCTTGTCCAGCCCAGAGGGGTTTCCAGGTTGCACATTCTGGTCTGCTGAGCCTGTTGAAGTGTTACCATGGTATTCTGCTTGGGTTCTCTGATTTCTTCCTGTTCCTTACCAAAGAGGGTAGGAGCAAGCTTGTGTTTGCCTTGGGAAGTCAATGTCCTCACGAAATGACTTCATTGGTGTGTAGACACGGGTCTGCTCATGCTTTTTCTATTCAGTTATTTTATTTGTTACACATTTCCAACACTGTGGTTTTTATGGAAGGAATCTAAATTACATCCTGATCATGGAAAAACATTTCTGTCTTGCTGTCATTTGAACATGGGTAACATCCTCCACAGGTTTACGTAAGCATCTGGTCCCCAGGATGGAGGTATTGGGAGGTTCCACAAAACTTGGAGAGGAGGGACTTTATAGGAGAGCCTCAAGTCACGGAGGCAAGGTCCCATAGGGGTGGTAGGACCCCTCCTTTCTCCTCTCTTCCTGGTTTGATGTGACACCCATTGTGATATGTGCTCCCATTAGGATATGCCACCCTCAACATAGGCCCAAACCAGTGGGGCCACTCAGCTTAGACTTCACCTTCCAGAGCCATAAGCCAAATTACACCTTTCTTCCTGATACTCAGCCTGCCTGTTGAGTAACCCCTTATAGTGACGCTAAGCTGACAGATGCCCTTCACTTTCTTTTTTAAAGTTGGATAGCTTCTACATTTGACTATTTATAAACTTAGTATCAATCTTGGTTTTGATTTCAAATACAGTTCTTTTTATAGATAGGTGTGTAGATTAATTTTCAGAAGGGCCATGCCTTTCTAGTATCCTAGTATCCTTTCTGTCAGTGTGCTAAGTATCCCAACTGAAATAACTTGGGAGAAGGGACCTGGTCAGCTTCTAGTTCTAAGTCATAGTCCATCATCTGGAGGAAGTCAAGGCAGGTGTGTGCATGTTTACGTGGTCAGCTCTGTTTGTTTTGTTGTTGTTGTCTATGCAGTCCAAAGCCTAGCCCATGAAATGGCACTCCCGTGTTCAGGTTGGACGTTCCCCCATCAATTAAGCCAGTGAAGGAAAATTCTTCACAAGCATGTCCACAGAGCACCCTGATCTAAGCAGTCTCTTCCTGAGAGCATCCTCCCAGGTGACTCTTGGCTGGCTAAGGCTGACAAAACTGACCAGCACACTTAACCATGGCCATGTTGCTGTGCGTAGCAGGCCAACATTTGTGTTGTTAAAGTAAAATTTCTAGTTTTCTGTATAAAAACCTTGTGCTGTTTTTGTTAGCCGTGTTCCTTGGCAGCTTATAGTGTTATGGACGAATTGCCTGTGTTGTAACCGGTTCTTCTCCGTGTTTGGCTGACCTTGATGGGAGTACTGTGTGTTTGTGGTTTGTCTCCTGACACAGGCTTCTCTTCTGCTCTCTCTGAAGGAGACTTGATTCTTTCTCTCTGAAGGCCCGCTTCCTACTCCCTCCTCCTGGACCCTCACACCTCTCTCATCAACTCATCACACTCCTCGCTGCAGAGGGTCCTAGCAGACAAAGGATGGTTTGAAGGGGAAACTAAATACTAGAGTTTTGGGTATCGCACAGGTGAACAATTCAGATAGCTACATAGGAAGTGATTTTGAATCATTTCTCAGACCTTCATGTGGACCAGTGGTTGGCTCTTGGGTCAGATGGTGAGCACTGACTCTGCTAATCTGTAGGCTCTTGATTAATTTATGGGCTCCCGGAAGCCTCACTGTTCTCCTAGGAGAATGAGGAGGACAATACCTCACAAGATTGCTGTGAGAGTGAGTCAGTCCTCTCGTTCCAGGCAGAGGCCTGGCCATAAGTAAGCATGTGAAGATGGCTAATGGGCCACAACAAACAAACAAACAACAACAAAGACAGGGAAGGCCAGTTCTTCCCTCCTGCCGGAGGCTGTAAAGGCAAAGACGCTATTTCTTCTATAGTCTATTTCCCAAACCCACTGATAAAACCCTCAGAGGCCTCCTTGAGATGGTAAGGCTGCCCACAACAGCTCTGCTTTAGCTTGTCTTCCGAGTCTGGACATAAGCCTTTGCTCGATGGTGTTTGTACTTCTAAGAATGGCTGGTAAGCACTCAAAGCTCTGGCAGCTGGAGTCCAGGGACATTCAACACTGTGGGGCAGGAAGCATTTAGAAGCCCACTAATTAGCAGATTCTGCCTCCATCTTCCTCCTCTTCCTTCCTGCTCCTGGAGGAAAAAAAAAGAGAATAATTGATTATTATTTGAAACTAACCCAAGAGTGAGAACAACCCGGGTTTCCAAATGGAATCGCTACGCCTAAGAATTCAGGGGCTGAGCTCCCGGCATAAGTGACGTCATGACGTGGTAGACATCTGGCTGCTGAGCTCCAGCCAGCCTCGCTCTTCAGAGCTGTGTAGATGCAGAACCACTGTCCTGTCAGTGTAGTCCTCCTTCACCTAACCCTGCAGCAGTCTGGTTCACCCACAAGGGCATGGATGCAGACAACCACAAATCCAAAGCACCCTCATACATCCTTAAACAAAACAAGACAAAACCCTCATCCTATATATTGTCTGTGTTAGGATATTTGGTGGATTGGTGAAGGAATTCAAACATTATACCAGTGTGGTGCATTGCAGGGAACAAAAGAACCACCCAGCAGTGAGCTATGAGGGTCTCCGTTTTGGAGGACTCCTCATTGTATTAGGTTAAGCCACTTTTAGGCATATCCCAGCATGCTACTCCAACCATGTAAATGAGGAGACTCTATATTGGTCAGTGTTTTGTCTTGGGCAATGAGAGCGAGCCCTTTTGTGTGTTTTCTATTCATATCATATAAATAGAAGCAAGTCTGTTATTTGGTTGTGGCTGGTTTTGCTTGGCCTGTCATTTTTCTGATTGACCATTTGGGCAGAACACAGCTACAGTTTTGTTTAGGGGTGTTTCCTGGACCACATTTTCATGGAAGACCTGTTCAGTTTCTGTTCTCTCTCTGTAACACGAAAAAATAAAAACCCAGAAACAGATATTGGGGTTCAAGCTTCAAGCTGAAGATCAGAGAAGGAAAGCAGCCAAGCCAGTAGATCTTACCTCTACCAAGCTGAAATGGCTGAATCCTGACTCCACACATCCTCAGAGGCAAAAAGCTCTCAGTTCCTGTATCTTCCTTGTATTCCTTTCTCCACCCAACCATATCCTCCTATCTCCACCTCCCTAGTGCTGGGATTAAAGGCATGTGATCCCAAGTGCTGGTATCAAAGGTGTGAG
This sequence comes from Cricetulus griseus, assembly GCF_003668045.3. Classification (NCBI taxonomy): domain Eukaryota; kingdom Metazoa; phylum Chordata; class Mammalia; order Rodentia; family Cricetidae; genus Cricetulus; species Cricetulus griseus. Next base: position 6,708,964 of record NW_023276806.1, read on the forward strand.
CTCTGTTACTCCTCACTCTTGTATAGGCAAGGGTGGCCTTGAACTCACAGAGATCCATCTGTCTGTCTTCTAAATCCTGGGATTAAAGGTGTGTGCCACCACTGCCTGGCCAGCTAGTATGGCTGCTGGAATTAAAAGTGTGTGCCACCATTGCCTGACTTCTCTAGCTTGTGTCTGGCTTTGCTTTCTGAGTCCTCAGGCAAGCTTTAAGAAATCATAAATAATATATCACCGCATTTCTCAGTCTTAATCTTTCCTCCAGATTCTTCCCCCACCTGTGATAGAGCTACAAGTCCAGTCTTGTGTGTTGACCATGAGAATTTTCTTCATTGGTTTATTTGAAATGAACAGGGGTGGCACTTTGGTCCAACCCCCCCAGGCAGGGTTCTGCAGTATCCCATGTAAACAGAACCATATTTAGGATCAGGGATAGTAGAAGGCCCACATTGCTTTATCCAGGGTCTCAAGAAAGTGTGACTTATGGTGACAGGGGTTGAGGCTGTGTCTAAATGTCATCTAGAGTCAGAACTATTGAAACAGGGAGAAAGAAATTTGACACCTGTGGTGTGGGGAAGGGTGCCACCAAGGTAACGCTCCCATCCAGTTAGGCTGGCAGAGATACATGCAGGGACCACACAGAAAGGCCGAACTGTAGAAAGCTTTCTCCATGGTAACCAGAAGATGGAGACTATGGCTGCACTCCACAAAGGGGGAGTAAAAAGTGAAACATTTTGACCCCAAGTGAGAAGGTTTTGAGTGGGGCCCCAGCCTAGGTCTCCATGGAATACAGAAAACCATTTGGAATTGAATCTGTTTGATTTTGGAAGGAATAGATTTGATTAGACAGAGGCAAGGACCAGAAACAGAGAAAGAGGGGAAGGAATCCTATTGGATAGGTAAGTGGAACCAGCCATGGTTACACACATCTAAATGATTATCAGAGAATGGGCAGACAGCAAAAAACACAGAGCGTCAGGCATGGGGGGGGTTACCCCCTTGAAGATGGCAGGATGGCAGGAGCATTCGGTGCCATGGGAGAGAGAATTTGTATTTTTCAGAAGCTTTTGTGAAGTGGAAGAGAACCAAGTGAAGACACCAATTTAGATATGGGTAACAAGGGTAAGCCGATTTCCTGGTGGCTTGCTGGGGGCCTTCTGTGGTCTGTGGCATGTGGGAGGGGCTAGAGAGTGTGCTCTGAAGACTGGGGTGGGAGAGTCTGGGTCAAGTCTGAGCATGGGTGTAACAGAGTGGTGATGGAGACTTTTTCCCAGTAGCACAGTTAGACATGAGGAACATCCCAAGAGCAGAGGCAGCAGCTGTGGGTCACAGGTGTATAGATGAACTTACCTGCATTGAGGGTCACAGGTGTGTAGATGAACTTACCTGCATTGGGGGTCACAGGTGTGTAGATGAACTTACCTGCATTGGGGGTCACAGGTTTATAGATGAACTTACATTCACTGGGCCTTAGGTTCTCATTTTAAAGAAAAAGAGTAAGTCTTTGATAGGTTTATTGCTCCTGTGTGGCTCTCTTGTTTCTCATCTTGAGGAAAACAGGTTTAATATTAGACTGGTCAATGATGTTAGTAATTTTCTGGTGTTTGATTAAATTGGGGTGTTTGATAAGAGCCACTAGGTCCCTTTTAACGGGATGAAGCTGGGGTCCTGGATGCTGGACTCTGGATGACTTCAGGAACACCAGTTTCTTCAGCTGAACCAGGTTATGATGACAACTATGGCCAGGGTTGGTAAAATTTTGTTTTGAAACACTACTAATTAGTATTTTCACTAGTTATACTTCCTTGCTGGTCTTTAAGACCACGTGGGTGGCCAAGATTCACCTTTTGTATAGTTGGTGAGAGCTGGGGGTGGGGGTTAGTTAAGAAGGACCTGTTGGCTCCTTTGGTTTTCCTTCATCAGCTGTAGGCTCTGCTGGGATGGTTAAACTCCATCCATCCATGGAGTTGGCAAGGGCAAGAGATGCTTGGCTACCAGGGAAGGGGATTTCCAATGAAATGCTTTTTAAAGAGACCAGGTTCCTCATCCCCAAGGACTGGACATGTCCACAGCAGCAGGGCGGTCTTTGAATTTCACTAGAATGTTCCCTGGATGGAAATTGTGGCCTCTGAGCTTCCCAGTCCTCTAGAGATAGATGACAGATAGATAAATAGATAGATAGATGATAGATAGATAGATAGATGATAGATAGATAGATAGATGATTGATAGATAAATAGATAGATGATAGATAGATAGATGATAGATAGATAGATAGATGATAGATAGATAGATAGATAGATAGATAGATAGATAGATAGAGATAATGGGTCTCAGAAACTCAGAAAAGGCTGGATCCCTTACCCCTCAAGGTAGTAAGTGTGAGCAGGAGGCCTTTGGATATATTAATAAGGGTCCCAGTAAGAATAAATAGATGATGGGAGGTGAAATCTTCATTGCCTGTACCAGCCACTGTGTGTGTGTGTGTGTGTGTGTGTGTGTGTGTGTACGGGCTGGTGAAAGAATTTGACCTTTATATCAGAGTGGGAAAAAGAACACATTTACCTAGTTAAATAAATTTGTGGGCATGGCCGTAACAAAAAAGCCACCTGCATATGACAAATGACCAAAACTCCTCCATTTGAATAAATTCTTAGTAGGTTATGATGAACTACTTTGTGTATGATTTCAGCTTCTTATTATGCAGTTTCTGTTGTGCAAATCAGGCAGCTCGGCAGTATCAGATTGCGGCTCATTCTATTTGACTGTGCTGTTCTATGTATTGTTATGTTAGTTTTGGGTTTGGGGGCATGGTCTCACTGTATGTCCCAGGCTGGCCTTGAACTCTTGATCCTAACTCCTGAGTGCTTTGACTATAGGTTTGTGCCACCAAGCTAAATATATTCTAGTTTTGGCCCAAGCAGAGTATTTCTAGAACATTATTTGACTGTATATTGTGTGTGTTTAAGATATCTTGTCACTCCCTAGGCAGATGTCTTTATTGCAGACTCCAGATAAAGAAACTCAGGTTAAGAAAGTGAAGTAAGACCCTGCTACCCACTGTCAGCAAGGACACGGCTGGCATTTCAGTCTTGGTGCTTTTAGACTGGATAGCTTTCCCTACTCTGGAAATTATGAACAGGCAGTCTTCAGGCTGAGTGTGGGCAGCAAACAACATTTTAAAAAATGTGTGCCAAATTTTAAAATTGGAAGATTAGAAAATAGAAAGCAAATTTCTGGAGATTTGGTGGCTCCAGTACACACTCCTGAAGCCCAGTGGTGACAGTTGTTAGTTAGGAAAGGAGGTGCTCTTCAGTTTGTGACTGTCCCCAACCCAGCTTAGCCCTCCTCTCTGCCACCAGTCTGGCCCTTAAAAATCTTTTGAATCCATATCCCACAATCCCACTCGGCTCCAGCATCTTAGCTATGGCCTCCACCAACCGAGCCCAGTCCAGAGCTGCTCGACATTCCCATGATTCTGCGAGTTCACGTGGTTCTGAACATCAGATGCTGTTCCCTTGATCTCAGGGTAGCCTATGCTCTCAACAGAGATGACGCCGCAGATAGTGCTCTCTACCAGGTGTCTCCCAGCAATGCCTCCAGTCTTTCTGGATCCTCCTAAAAACTCAACCTATTGGGAACTGGAGTCTTGGCTTCTCTGCTGCACATGTGTGAAGCATTATAGGGCAGAGCTTGTTTTTGCTTGATTGGTATGGGACAAGGGATAGAGAAATAATGTATTAGTAACCATGGTAGACATGCCATATTGAACTTGATTGGCATGGGACAAGGGATAGAGAAATAATGATGTAGTGACAATGGCAGACACATCATGTTGAGCGCAAAGGGAAAAGTTATTGAGCATCAAACATTATTTAGAGCCCATCTACATTCTTACACAAATACATGTTGATTCTGCAAACGATGTGAAGCCATTTTACATGAGAGGAATGGATACTCTACAAATGGATCTGCGCAAAGGCGCAGCACCCTGAGAGGCAGAGGTGTAGTCTGAGCCTAGGAGGCATGGGGGTAAGAATTTAGCCTCATTGCTTCCCATGTCTTAAGAAACGTAGATAGTCTGTGGTAGTCACAGACTACAAATGTCACAATATTGCCTTTCCATCTCATCTTGCTTCATAGTGCTGTGAAAGACACCACTGCCAAAGGCAGTCTGGGGGAGGAAGGGTTTGTTTCTGTGTGTTGATTATAGTCCCTCATGAAGGGAAGTCAGTGCAAGGACTCAGAGCTGGACCCTGGAGGCAGGAACTGAAGCAAAGGCCCTGGGATAAAGCTATTTTCTGGATTTCTCTCCAAGCTCTCACACTGAAAGACCCCCCGAAGAGGTACTTTCGTAGAGGGAGACCCACACCCAGGAATCAGCGAGGCCACGAACTGGATGCAAAAAACAAGAGGCTTTATTGGAGACGCGGGTACCCGGGGCGACTTAGCTTCTGTGTGGCTAAGCGCCCCGAGCCAAGGGAAAGGGGTCCTTATATAGGGAAAAAGGCGCAAGCTAGGAGCAGGGATTCTATTGGATAATTCTAATGAGGCATTGTACAGAGCTATTCCCATTGGTCAATGTATATGAGGCGCTATACAGGGTTATTCAAATGAGGCAAAGTACAGAGTTATTCAAATGAGGTGAAACACAGAGTCTTTCAAATGAGGCGAAATACAGAATCATTTCTATTGGATGGTTCAAATAAGACACAGAGCCATTCCAGATCAGCATATTCTCAAGGTCTGGTGTCTGGTACAACAGACTCAATTCCCCCTCCCTCCGCGTCCAGATGGCTGACCTTGGGGGCGGAGACCTTGGGACGGAGTGTTTCTCATCGGGCGGGGCTCAGGGGCAGGGCTCCAGGCCGGCTCACTTGGTGCTCGTTCTCGGGCCGGCCCACCTGGTGCTCGTTGCTCGGCCCCAGCCCCGGGGCACGGCGCCAGGCGGGGCGGGCCGGGGGCGCGAGCCCTGCCGGGTTGAAGGCTTGGGAGGCCCCGGCAGCTTCGGGGCAGGGGGCTCAGGGGCATTCCGAGCGGGTCTTTCAACACAACTACTTGTTTTATTCCTTCCAGGAACTCCTGCATCGCCCACAGTGGGCTGGGCCGTCCACATCAACCATTAATCAGGAGAAAGCCCCATAGACCTGCCCACAGGTTCAATCTTAGCACTACAAAAAAAAATTAAAAAGGAATAAAAAACAACAAACAGCTGTTGTGGCTTGGATGAGAATGGTCCCCATAGGCTCATATATTTGGGAAAGATTAGGAGGTGTGACCTTGTTGGAGGAGGTGTGTCACTGGGGTGGGCTTTGAGGTTTCAAAAGCCAGCACCATTCCCAGTTCGCTCTCTTCCTCCCTCCCCTTCCTCCCTCTCTCCTCTCTCTCTCTCTCTCTCTCTCTCTCTCTCTCTCTCTCTCTCTCTCTCTCTCTGCCTCCAACTTGCCAATCAACATATAAGAAGCTCTTAGCTGCTGCTCCAGAGCTATGCCTGCCTGCAGGCTGCTATGCTCCACACCATGATGGTCATAGACTCTGACCCTCAGGAACCTTGAGTCACCAAACTAAATGCTTTCTTTTATAAGTTGCCTTGGTCTCGGTGTCTTCATAGCAGTAGAATAGTAGGAGACAACAAGACTTGGATGACAGAATAAGAATCTCATATGGAAAAATACTTAAGGATATTATTTAATTCTAGTGGGAAGTAAGGCAAATGGGATGAGAGCTACATGGCTGGAATGTCCCCTGTAGTCCAGTGAAGGATCAGAATGGGTTGCCTGGGGAAAAGCAGTAACCTCTTGCATTTCATTTCATTGCCTGGTATGGTGGTTCACACTTCCAATCCCAGCACCAGGGAGGCTGAGGATTGCTGTGAGTTTGAGGTTAACCTGGGCTACCTAGTAAGCTCCAAGTAAGATATTAACCTGGGCTAGAGAAAGACCCTGCATTAAAAAAAAAAAAAAGGAGCAATAAATCTTCATTAACCTTCTTCCGGGATGTGGTGATTTATTTTGTAAGTGCAGAGATGACCAAATCTGTAAGCTCTCCTGATGCAGAGAGTGCATAGACCTGTGTCATCTTGCCCTCTACTTTCCATTATTTTAAGCTGTAATTTGAAATGGAGAATACATTTCCATAGTTGAACTTTACAAAGATATAAAATTATCAACTCTGGGACACTGTGTCCTATCCTTATCCAGGCTACTTTCCCTCTCTCTCTCTCTCTCTCTCTCTCTCTCTCTCTCTCTGTGTGTGTGTGTGTGTGTGTGTGTGTGTGTGTGTGTGTGTGTAGGTGCAGTTGAATATGGAGGCTACAAGTCAACTCTGAGTGTTGTTTCTCGGGCACCATCCACCTTGGTTGTTTGTTTGGTTAATTGGTTGGTTTTGCTTTAGAGTTTGGCACTGGGACCTGGAACACACTGAGTAGGGTAAGCTGACTGGCCACTGAGTCCAGGGATCCTCGTGTCTCCAATTCCCTAACGGCGATGAATTGCAGGTGTGTGTCACTGTGCTGGTCTTTTAATGTTGGTGTGGGATCCGAACACATCCTCACGTTTGTGCAGCAAGAACTTTACTAACTGAATTATCTCTCTAATCCCATTTTTTGTTTGTTTTTTTTTCCCACCAAGTCTGCTGGATATTTTTCTCCTGTAACTTTTTGAACACACATCCCATTGCTCCAACTCATGTGAGCACACACCCGGAGTGTTTAAGAGACTGAGGCGCAGGGGGGATAACTAGTATTATATCAACTTGTGTATTAGTGTGAAAGCTATTTTTCTATCAGCTAACCTATTTTTACCCGTGTAAGCTCCAAAGAATGATTTAAAGTGCACTGACAGTTTGGTAGTCATGCTACCTATTGCTAGTTATGGTGCCACAAGAACGATTACAAAGATATGGAAGTCCTTTGTGGATGGCAGGTGACGTTCTGACAGCGTGGGGGCTGAGATACTGGTTTGCGCGTGGAAGATCACTGAAGCTTCATTTCTCCTACTTAAAAATTTTTTAGTAATAGACTTAAAAAAAAGATGTACTTCCTCTTCCTGCACCCCACTTTCTCATCCCAAGACACCCACACCGCATATACCTTACAGAATCGTGAAATCGAGGATCCGGCATTTCTAAGCCAAACTCAAAGATGATTGGCAAAGGGAGTATCGAATTGTCAGCTCCTTTAACACAGATTCCAACTGTTTAAGGCAGCGGTTGCCATGGTGTTTTCTTCTCTGAGGTGTACTCAGGGTTTGGCAGTGGGATGCTTGTAATGAAAAGGCCAAGGCTTAGCCATTGCCAGCGCCAAGCACTTGGATTTAGACTGTGCTGTGGTGGCCATGGTGGTAGGAGTTGTGGGGAGGGGTCTTTGACGTCCTTCCTAGACATCTTTATTACTATGCTCAACCAGCCGCATCCCTTCAGGCTTTGCTTCCTGTTCGTCTGTGTATTTTGAGACAGTGCTTGCTATGCAGTCAAGGCTGGCTTGGTACTGGCTGTGTTAGCCCAGGCTGGCTTTGAACTTTCTGTAATCCTCTTGCCTTCCCCTCTTGAGTCCTTGCCAGAATACCCAGAGAGTATTATTCCTGATGCTGGGAGTTGGACCCAGTGCCACCCACAGCTAAGCATGAACTTGATCACATATCCACACCCCTACCATATCCTGTAGGCTTCTTGAGTAACTGTTCTTAGGAGGACCGTGGCCTCTGAGCTCACACAGCCCTGGTGAACTCCAGGCATCAGGCATTGTAGGTTCAAGAGGTGAGACCTGCCAGAGCAGCTGTGTGCAATGATCTGGGTTTTCTTCTCCTTTTCTAGTGATTTTCTGTAGTGCCTATAACTTAGCCCCAGCTTTGTCATTAAAAGGGAGTCTAAAAATAGATTCGGTTCTGAGTCTGAGTGACTGAGAATATACATATGAAAAAAATCTCAACTAGATAAATAAGTTTTTTTAAGCTTAGAGATAAAGGAAAATCTATCCCCAGAAGGCTGTCACTAGCCTACTTCCGTAGTGAATTGATTTGACAGACTAGTAATTTGATTTTGCTGTTCCTAAGGGAGACAAATTTGATTTGCTTTTAAGGGGGAGTGATTTAATTTTAATTACACAATATTTTTCCTAAGCATTAACACTTCTGTGAAAAATATTAAATAAAATCTTGATTCTTTCCCTAGAACTAATGGCTTGGAAGCTTGTTTATAATTATTTAATAATTACACCTTGAGATTCAAATTATATTAGAAGGTAATTATTCGTTTATTTTTATTGCAACATGTTGTGGTACAATATAAGTCCATCAAAACTAAAGGGCTGATGAGACTTTCATAATCCACCTTTGTGAGCTGAAAGGTAATTTCTTGACTTTGTAGCCATCAATCAAAGTCAGCCTTGATCTCTCTGTGTGTGGTAATGATGGCACTACATAGCACAGCACCATTAAACTTTGAGACTTTCAGTACTGACTGCAATTCACAGGGATTAATTACATGGAACAGTATGTGGAGAACTGTTCAGCTGGTTGGTTTCGACTCAGGGTCTCTAGGGAGGCTGCTTTTCAGTAGTGGCTGGGGTTAGGCGCACCCCCGTGTTGTAATTACGCAGATGCCTGATGCTTGGTTTGGGCAGACTCCAGCATCTAGAGGCTTGGACAACTGTAGCTGCTCAGACATCATTCCCTCTGCCTCAAGGGCTTTATAGTCCCCGAGGGAACACAAGGCTCCAAAGGTGTTAACCCAGAGAGCCAGAAGGAAGCCCTGTCACCGGTTCTAACCTAGCTAAGACAATGATGCTTCTGCTTCTGTCTTTGTCTGTGTGTGTGTATGTGTGTGTGTGTGTGTGTGTGTGTGTGTGTGTGTATGGTGTGTGTGTGTGTGTGTGTGTCTCTGTGTGAGTGTGTATGTGTATGGTGTGTGTGTGTCTGTGTGTGTCTGTGTGTATATGTATGGTGTGTGTGTGTGTATGTGTATGGTATATGTCTGTGTGTGTGTATGTATGTGTGTGTATGTGTATGTATGTGTATGTGTGTATGGTATGTGTCTGTTTATGTGTGTGTATGTGTGTGTATGTATGTGTGTGTGTGTGTGTGTGTTTATGTGTCTGTTTGTGTGTGTGTGTGTGTGTGATATGTGTCTGTTTGTGTGTGTGTGTATGCGTGTGTGTGTGTGTATGGTATGTGTCTGTTTGTGTATGTATGTGTGCGTATGTATGGTATGTGTCTGTTTGTGTGTGTGTATGTATGTGTGGGCACACACGTGTGTGTTAGAGATGACTCGCCAAGACTAACACACATTCACGGCAGGAGAAAGTTGCTGTTTGTTTTGTTTTGGAATACAGTGTCTGTAAAAAACAAACAGAACAAATGCAGGCTTGAGTTGGATGTAGCAGTGTCCACCTGTAGCCCCACCACCCTAGAGGCTGAGGCGTGAGGATCAGGAGTTAGAGAGTAGCTGTCCGTCTTCCCTTGCTCAGACCCCACCTTCCTTTCGTTCCTTTCTTCTCTTTGTTCATGTCAAGAACTTAGTTCCATCTTGCCACCTTCCCCTCAATAAATCACTGCTGAATTCTGTCGAATGCTTTTTCTGCCGTTGTCAAAGAACACGGTCTATTGTGCGCTAAGACCTGTTTTGGGAGCTAATTTATTTTGGTGAGACTGTCACTTTCTCACATCCTATGTGCCCTGCTAAACACCCTTCCGCTTGGCCTGGGAGTGTGCCCTCGCTTCCCGGTGGAGTCCCAACAACACAGCCGTCTGCTGAACAAAATGCACTACTATGATAAGAGCCACAGACGCGTTCCAAATTGTAGCATAACTTTCTGAGAAGTGGAGATACCAAGGCTTGGTATCCCAAGGGTGGATTTCAAGGCTAGAAGCGTGTTTAAGAAGGAAAAGGGAAATGAAGAAAGATAACCAAAAATGACCAGAGAAAAAGAAAGAAAAAGTATATTGACGGGACGGTGGTAAGACTAGACACAACCAGCGTGGGTCAGACTGCATGGGGCAGAGATTCCTCAGAGACACAAGTCACTCAAAGACATTAGTACCCAGAGCACATCTTTTGTGGGGGGCCTGTACTGTAAGGAAGTTCTCCCACTCAAGCAAAGTGAGATGGGTGTAGCTTCGGATGCTGGGATAACGGGGTGTGCATGCTTCAATAACAAACTTTAACCCCCAGATCTCCTGCTCTGGAACTACTGCCAACTCGTCCCTGAGAATCACTGCTGTGTGCTGCCAGAAACTAAATTTCAATTGGCCTTTTTTTTTTTTAAACAGAGGAATCAACTTTGCTAAAGGGTGTGTAAACTGGAAGATTCTTGAGTTCCACTTACAGGAAACTCTACCTTAGACCGTGGAGTAATGTGTGTGTCACAGCCTAAACAAATTCTCATTCGTGCAGTAAAGAACTCTTCATATGAGAATCACTTAGTCACAAATTTTGGAGGCAGCTCCATTTAGCGTCTGGGAACAGGTGGCCCCTGTCTCAGTAGCTAGGTCACGGCAGCGGCAAGCACACCCAGGTACACGGTGAACATTGGCAGTTTCTCTATCAGTTAGTAGCAGAGTACATCCTTTGCCTTATGGAAATTCTTGGGATTATCAACAAAACTTTAAAAGCCTTTAAATGAAAACAAAATCAGCAGCCACCGAGCTCACACTGTACAGAAGAAAATTGAGCCATTGGGGCATTAGGTGACTGGCTGAGGATTCTCTCCTGGGTGATTGCATGGGCTACTTGTTATCCTGCTTGAGCCCCATGCTCCGTATTCTCTCCCTGAGCTATTCCATCCTATAGTCAAATAATAAATAAAACCAGCAGCAACAGTAAAACAGAGAACAGCTGAGTCTAGACTCGACTAGAATTTGCCAGCCAGACTGTCTCTGTAGTTAGAGCCAAGAACCGATTCAGCAGGGAACAGCCGTCATATTACAGTGAATTATTTCTTTCCTAAGAGGCAAAAGCATATTGAGTTTTTTAGGGTTCTTTGTTTATGTCAAAATTTGTTTCCTTTATACTCATCTTCTGGTTTTTTTTTGGGGGGGGGGTCATAGTTTTGCTACATGATCCTAGCTGGCCTGAACTATGGAGGCCGTACTAGCTTTGAGCACACGTCGACCCTAACTTTACATCATGTCTGTCTTCGTGAATATTTCTGATGGATTTTAAATATTAGTGCATTGTCTGATTTCTCTCTCCTGGGTGCATATATTTGTACTGAAGAAAATAGCTTGAAATTACATATGACAAAATCTTTCAAATATCAGTTGTTAAGCATTACAACAAGTTACTGAAGCTAACTCCTGGTTCTTCCTGTCTGGAAATATTTTGGAAGTGTGTGTGTGTCTGTGTGTGTGTGTGTGTGTGTGCGTGTGCGTGCATGTATGTGTATGTGTGTATGCATATGTATGTGTATGTATGTGTGTGTATGTGTGTGTTTCTATGTGTATGTGTGTATGCATATGTATGTGTGTGTGTATGTGTGTATGTATGTGTGTGTGTATGTGTATGTGTGTGTGTGTGTGTGTGTGTGTGTATGTGTGTGTGTGTGTGTGTGTGTGTGTGTACTGTACCCAGGACCTGACACATACTGGGCAAGTGCACCACTGAACTATATTCCCAGGCCAAAATTTTAGGATTTTTTTAATAGGAAAATCTATCACATAACTAGACAATATCTACAGAATGACCTCATAAATAAATGAATAAATAGAAAACTGATGGATTAAAAATCCTACATTTGTGATTATCTGCTAAAATTTAACAATGAATCTTTTTGGAATTTTACCCAGAAGTGTTCTACTTGAATTTCCAAATAGTCTAATAAATGTTCTCCCTTGGGCAGCGCGAGTCTCCTAAACTCCTGGTGTAGAGCGGTGCATAGATGTAAACAGTGAGGAGAGGGGAGGGGAGAGAAGTGGAGAGGGGAGGGGGTGGTAGGAAAGAGAGCAGAGGAGAGCAGAGGGGAGGGAGGAGAAACATGTAGAAAGTTTTTTTTCTTATCTCATATTAGTTTCTTCCCAAGTCACTCATATTTCCCAACAACACAACAAAAGGGCTGAGTTAACGAGGGCGCACCCTGCAGTGAGACCACACCTCTGAGCTCCAGCTCTCTCTTAGGGCAGAAAGCATCTCTTTCTGTTAGTGGCACAATCTGAAAGGCCCTTTCTTAGAATAGCTGTTGGCTGACAGAGCCTTGGAAAATTACCCATTTATTAATGAGATAGCAACCAAGGATTAGCTTGCCAAAAATCGCTGAAGGGTGCATGGAAATTGGCATGAAGAATGTTCAGAAATAATTCCTTTGATTTTTCATAAAAATAGTGGCTTTCACCCACCAGTGCTAAACATGAAAATTCAACTAGCATGACATGTGTTAGAAAAACATGTGTATGTGTGCGTTGCTTATGGTGGCTGCACCATGAGACTTCAACTGATTTTCCCGTGTGCCCCACGGAGCCATCTCACTTTTGTATAACCACAAGTGGTGGCAGAACGTTCTCATCGATCTCATCCTGTGTCCACAGTTACATGTCCATAGTCCTCTAGCTGCTCTGCCGAGGACCCCCAGGCTGCATTCTGAGAGTTGCAGTCACTAAGACATGGCAATTGTCTGGCCATCCGTAGACCTCAGCCCTCTTCAGAGGAGCCAGTCCCCAGTTGACAGACAGGGGAGCTAAAAACAGGAGAGCTAAAGACCTTCAATTCCCATCCTGTGTTCCAAAAGCAAATTATCCCTACCCTGTGTTCTAACAATAACATGTTTGCAATTATTGTCTGTGTATATGAGAGAGGGATGTGGGGTGTGTGTGTGTGTGTGTGTGTGTGTGTGTGTGTGTGTGTGTGTGTGTGTGTGTGTGTGAGTGTGTGTGGTGTGGTGTGTACACCTGCCACAGCATGTGTAGAGGTTCAGAGGCCATGTAGCAGGGAGTCAGCTCTCCTCCCAGTTTGTGGGTTCTGATGATCAAACTCGGGTTATCAGACTTGGTAGCAACTGTTTTTGTTCACTGAACCAGCCCCAAACCCCTGTCTTAAAACCCCAGATCTACCAAGCCATTCATTAGATCTTTTGAGATAGAGGGGCCAGGCTCTGGGAACCGAACCTAGCACCTTGGACCTGATAGGCAAACTTGCAACCATCAAGCTACGCCCTGCGTTAGTATTTTATATCTTGAGACACAGTCTCTCTAAGTTGCCCAGGCTGGTCTGGACCTCACGATGTAACTCTGGGTTGCATTTAACATGACTTCCTCCTGCCTTGGCCTCCCCAGGGCCTGGGATTCGAGGCCTTTGCCAGGGCCTGGATCATTTACTTGGTTTTCACTTGAGAAGAAGCAAGCTTTCCTTACGTACACAGTGAGATGCTGATGTTTTCTTTTGCTTGGGCCGGACATGGGGCTATATTTAAAGGCTGAGAGGGGATGTGAGCTGAATCCCAATGTCATATATGACTGTGGTTTCTTCACTAGTTACCCCTTGGAGTTGGTTGCTTTTCTCAGTTTGATGGGTGTCAGGCCATCGGCATCTAAACCTTGAGCCTCGACCCTTGAATCCATTGAATCCTGAATTAGATCAGACCCACTTATAGCCGAATGCCAGGTTACAAACTGCTTTTTAGGGGGGTTTGTTTGTTTGTCTATTTTTTTACTTTTTGTTGTTTTTTGGTTTTGAGACAGGGTTTCTCTGTGTAGCCTTGGCTGTCCTAGAACTTGTTCTGTAGACCAGGCTGGCCTTGAACTCACAGAGATCTGCCTACCTCTGCTTCCCGAGTGCTGGGATTAAAGGCACGTGCTACTACCTCCCTGCTGTCTTTATGATTTTATTTTTAATTATGTGTACATATGTACACTGGTGTGTGATGTGCACACATGGGTGTCAGTGCTACAGAGCCAGAGCCATGGGCTCCCCCTGGAGCCAGAGTTATAGGTAGGTGAGAGCCTACAGACATGGGTGCTAGGAACCGATCTCAGGTCCTCTAGAAAGAAAGAAGTACTAGCTTTTAACCATGGAGCCATCTCTCCAGCCCCACAAACTACTTTTTAACCCACGGGGAGTTGGTACAGCCCCCAACCAAATACTGATTATGTCATCGGTTCCTCGTTTTTGGCACACAGCACAGACTTGGGTGTCAAGCCTTTCTTCCCTCTCTCTACTCGACCTGCCATGGGAGTGGAGAGGGCCGAGGAGCTTGCCAAGGAAAGAGGGCATCCCGTATGACCCCATGTTCTCAGACGACCCATCAGGCTCCAGCTCTCCAGGCCTCCTCTCCCGCTGAGTACCCTGACTGCATATGTTCTAGAACCGAATCCTAACTCGATGGAACGTCCACTGTGTCACTGCATTGATTCCATGTGTCTCCTCTCTGCTTTAGATTGGATCCTTGTGGGGAGGGACTTTAAAATTTATAAAATGTGTAAAATAAGTAAAACTTATTTGTTTTGGTTTCTTTTCATCTTGCATAGTGGTTGGCTAATTGTATATGTTCAGTAAATATTTTCTAGATGGAAGCAGATTCCTCTAAGTACGTTTTTGCATGGTGCTTGGAACCTTGCTTGTTAAAAAAAAAAAAAAAAAAAGCAAAATAAAATAAATGAATGGACGACGGTTTACCCCCAATTAAACAGATGTAGGAATATATTAAAGAGTTGACCATGCTTGCGGATTGAACCGTAAGAAAGTGAGTGAGTCTGCCTCACTGGTTCTCATGCATACGATCCATAAGAAGCTGTGGAGAACATCAAGTACTAAAAGTATTTTCTCCAACTGACTGGTGGAGTTTGAGCTTCATGTATTGCTGACACTTTACTTTTTTATGTAAGAGGCAGTCGTACTCTGTGACCCAGGATGGCCTCGAACTCACAGCCCTTCAGCTTCAACCCCACCCCGTGCCCCAAGTAGCTGAGTTTTCGGGGTGTGTGCCACTGTGCCCAGATAGAGATGAATTTAAAGTAGTTCTCTCGTTAGTACAAAGGAAAGAGTTCGTGGAGGCAAAGGGAACTGGTGTTGTGAACAAGGTGGGTGCTGACACCCTTCCAGTAGGAATAAGTCGACAGCTTTCAAGAATTTCTTTGGAGAGAACATTTGTTTTTAAGTGCGTGCAAAGCAGTAAGTGTGGACTCACACACAGCTGTGGGAGGCACACATCTTTTTTGAATGTGAGCATCTTGTAGCCATACAGATCAGGATAACATATACCTAAGAAAAAGAAACTAAGGCCTGGAGAGATGGCTCAGCAGTTAAGAGCACTGCTACTCCTTTGAGGACTCGCCAGTTCCCAGCACCCATGTCAGGCAGCTTACAACTGTCGTAACTCTAGCTCCGTGGGATCTGATGCTCTGGTTCCCAGGGTGTTTACATTCCTGTGCCCATATCCATAGGCAGATACACACTCCTACACATAATTTAAAATAAAGAAAAAGAAACAACACGAAGGGGCTTCTGGCTTTCCTGGTGCTCTGCCCCCTGGACTGCACTGGCTCCCACTGTACCACCATTCTAAACCCTTAGCTTCGAGGTCATAACAGCCAGATGTTAGTAAATATTAGATGAATGAATAACTAAGTAGATAAACTGGATGCCTAAATAACCAAATCAATGGTGGAAGAATATACCTGTAAAAACAACTAAGCCTCATCAGCCTGCATTATTTTCTTTTGGTCATTCTGATATATATCAAACAACACCTTTAATTGCCTCTTTATTTAATTGCCCTACTTGTTCACATTCTAATGTACCCTGGGTGCTTTTATTGAATGAAGCCCTGCACCATTAAAATGAAGCCACAGGAATGTATTTTTTCATAAGCTAACATTAGTGATTATGTTTTTAAACCACTAATGTGCACTCTGCTAGTGGACAGGAGTAATTTAGTTTATGACTAACTGTGGAAGAGACAGAGTGCTCTAGATAACTATTCCCCTAATGTCATGAAAACAATGTAGGAACATCTCAGATTGTCCCACAGTGGCCCCAGAAACGTTGGTCAAGGCGGTGCTCTGGAGGAGGAGAAGCTGGAGCAGAGGAACACACTGCACCAACACTGGCCCTCTGAGAATGTGTTCCAGCACACGCACTCGCCCACCCGCTGTGTGGAGAGCAGCGAGCTCATAAGTCAAGATGAGCATCAGAGGAAAAGAAGAGAGATGGCTCTCTTGTGAGACAAACTGTCCCTCAGCTTGTCACTGTAGCACACTGAAAGGCCTTTTTCCCCACAACTTCCATCACACCCTTGCTCCCTAAAAGGGAAGGGAAGAGGTTGGGGAATGATGGGCACAGTCTTGCTTTCCAGAGAGCAGCACCTTCACACTTTGTCCCTTTTATTCTAAGACAAGAGCTTAGCAGTGAAGGCCTCAGGCTAATTGGGGGACGAGAGTAAATATTGATGACAGACGACTCCATGCTCCTTAGTGTCCCAGTTCATCTGTTCCAGGGTCTAGAATCTTCCAAATTTAATTTGGAAAAATCAGCCAAGACATGAATTGCTTGCTCCTTCCTGCCCTGAAAGAACAGTAGTGGTCCATCTCCTCGCAGAGAGGACGGGGTACAACTGCATCTGGTGAAGAGGCAAGCCGAGATAAGTGTTGTGTTCCTCCAGTGACTTGCCTGGTGGAGCTGGCTCTCCCTATGGTATGCACTCAAAGTGCTCTGCCTTTGTACTCCATGCATTCACCATTTCGCATACACTTGTGTGATTCTTTGATTTGTCTCCTCCGCCGGGTCAAGATCCATCAGAGTATTTAACATGTGCTTATTGTTCATCCTTGGGACCCAAAATAGAATCTCAGCCATGGAGGTGTGGAAGCTATGAGTGAGCTGGCGGGGGGCGAATGACCTTGTGCTTCCTCTAGTTATGATGTCCTAACCAACATGGGAGCCTACTGATCTATGTTACATTTGCCATTCTGGTGAGTGTGTAGTTTCCACTTGAATTTTCTGAATTACTGAGATTTCATGTTTTTTTCTATTTTTTTAATTTAAAATAGAAACAAGCTTGTTTTACATGTCAATCCCAGTTCCCTCTCCCTCTATTACTCCCCTGCCCCCCCACTAGCCTCCTATCCTACACCCTTTCTGCTCCCCAGGGAGGGTGAGGCCTTTAGGTCCTCCCCCATGTGTCTAGGCTGAGAGAGTATCCCTCTGTGTAGAGTGGGCTACAAAGTTCATTCATATACTAGGGATAAATACTGACCCACTACCTGAGGCCCCAGGGATTGCCTAGGCCTCCTCACTGACACCCACGTTCAGGGGGTCTGGATCAGTCCTATGCTGGTTTCCCAGCTATCAGTCTGGGGACCATGAGCTCCCCCTTGTTCAGGTCAGCTGTTTCTGTGGGTTTTCCCAGCATGGTCTTGATCCCTTTGCTCAACCTTCCTTCCTCTCTGCAACTGGATTCCAGGAGTTCAGCTCAGTGTTTAGCTGTGGGTGTCTGCTTCTGCTTCCATCAGCTACTGGATGAAGGCTATAGGATGATATATAAGGTAGTCATCAATCTCATTATCGGAGAAGGACATTTAAGGTAGCCTCTCCACTGTTGCTTAGAATGTTAGTTGGTGTCATCCTTGTAGATCTCTGGACATTTCCCTAGTGCCAGATTTTTTTCAAACCTATAATATCTCCCTCTATGATGGTATCTCTTATCTTACTCTCAGCTATTCTTCCCCTGACTCAACCCTCCTGCTCCCTCATGTCCTCCTCACCTCTCCTCTTCTCCCTTTCTCTTTCTCCTAGACACCCCCCCCCCCGTGATCCCAATTTGCTCAGGAGATCTTGTCCCTTTGCCCTCCTCCAGGGGACCATGTATGTCTCTCTTAGGGCCCTCCTTGTTTCCTAGCTTCTCTGGAGGTGTGGATTGTAGGCTGGTAATCCTTTGCTCTATGTCTAAAATCCACATATGAGTGAGTACATACCACGTTTGTCTTTTTGTGACTGGGTTACCTCAATCATGATGGTTTCTTCTAGTGCCATTCATTTGCCTGTGAATTTCAAGATTCCATTGTTTTTTCTGCTGAGTAGTACTCCATTGTGTAAATGTACCACATTTTCTCTATCCATTCTTCAGTTGAGGGGCATCTAGGTTGCTTCCAGTTTCTGGCTATTACAAATAATGCTGCTATGAACATCATTGAACAGATGTCCTTGTTGTATGAATGTGCTTCTTTGGGGTATATGCCTAAGAGTGGAATTGCTGGATCATGAGATAGACTGATTCCCATTTTCCTGAGGAATCTCCATACTGATTTCCAAAGTGGCTGTACAAGTTGGCACTCCCACCAGCAATGGAGGAGTGTTCCTTTCTCCATATCCTCTCCAGCACAAACAGTCATTGTGTTTTTGATTTTGGCCATTCTGACAGGAGTAAGATGGTATCTCAGAGTTGTTTTGATTTGCATTTTCCTGATGGCTAAGGATGTTGAGCACTTTCTTATGTGTCTTTCTGCCATTTTAGATTCCTCTATTGAGAATTCTCTATTTAGTTCTGTACCCCACTTTTTAATTGAATTGTTTGGTGTTTTGGAGACTAGCTCCTTGAGTTCTTTGTGTATTTTGGAAATCAGCTCTCTCTCTGTCAGATGTGGGGTTGGTGAATATCTTTTCCCAATCTGTGGGCTGCTCTTAATATTCTTTCTTTATTCTGTATGTTTGGTGGTTTGATTATTATGTGACAAGGGGACTTTTTTTGGCCCACTCTATTTGGTGTTCTGTACGATTCTTGTACTTTCATTGGCATGTCTTTCTTTAGGTTGGGAAAATTTTCTTCCATGATTTTGTTGAATATGTTTTCTGCACCTTTGAGGTGACCTTCTTCACCTTCTTTTATATCTATTATTCTTAGGTTTGGTCTTATCACGGTATCCCGTATTTGCTCGATATTTTGTGTTAGGGATTCATTGGACTTAAGGTTTTCTTTGGTCAATGAATCTATTTCTCCTAGTGTATCTTCACTGCCTTAGATTCTCTCTTCCATCTCTTGTATCCTGTTGTTTATGCTTGCAGCTGAGGTTCCTGTTTGTTTACCCAGCTTTTCTAATTCCAGCATCCCCTCAGATTGTATTTTTTTTTATTGTCTCTATTTTAGCTTTCAAACCTTGCACTGTTTGAATTGTTGTCTTGCAATTTTTGGTTTGTCTTCTCTTCCATTTCTTTAAAGGATTTTCTCATTTCCTCTTTTAGGGTCTCTATCATCTTCATGAAGTTGTTTTTAAGGTCGTTCTCTTCTGCTTCATCTGTGTTGGGATGCTCATGTCTTGATGGTGTATGGTCCCTAGACTCTGATGTCATCATATTGGTTTTCCTGTTTTTGAATGTGTTCTTATATTGTCATTTTCCCATCCCTTCTTCCACTGGGTGCAGCTGGGATATCTTCCTTTCCTGGTGGTTACGGGTCCAAGGTTCTCTTCCAGTGAGTGCAAGCAGGTCCAATACTCTGATGGGTCTCACAGTGGATGCAGGCTGGTCTGAGGCACTCCCTCTCCAGGTGGGTGGGACTGGGACTAGCACAGAAATGTCAGCAGACTCTCGGTTGCTTGGTCCACTGTGGGTAAGTTGACCTGCCTGCAGTCCCCAGGCCAAGAGATCCCAGAGTGGACAAGCAGAAGTCAGGCCTGAGGCAGGGGCCCTGCTCACCTCTCCCCTGTGTGGGGGTGGGAGTAGCCAAGATTTCATGTTTATGAAACAAGTCCTTTATTGTTTTTATTTGTTGCAGACACTTCCCATGGGGTAAATAGCATTTTTTCTTTTCTAACCATAAGAGAAGTTTAGTAAATCAGACTAAGTTAAGATAAACTCACTCACGTATGTGCAGTGTGTCACCCTGTGTGGTGATGTGCTCTGTCAAAGACAAACCCATGTATGTGTAGTGAGTCACACTGTGTAGTGATGGGCTCTGCCAGGTTTTCATGGTGACTTTGCTCATCTTAACGTTTCTACAGTTCTCACTAAATTTCAGGGATAACTTTGGTTTCCTTAAAAATAATAAACTGTTAAAATTAAGAGATAACATTGAGTTTATAGAACATATTAAGAAGACTTGACATATTTTATGATATATATTTTCGTGGCTATGTTTTGTGTCTCATTTTATTTAGATCTTTAATGTCTGTCAAGATCAGTATAGTATTCTTTTTAGTTACGTATGTATGTATGCATGTATGTATGTATACATGTGTGATACATGTATGGATACAAGTGTGACACCGTGCGCATGAGGAGGTCAGAGGACAACAAGGGTGTCTCGTCACCACGTTCACCATCAGCATCAGGCCTGGCAACAGGAACCCTTTACTCACTTGGCCATCGCGTCTGCCCAAGTGTGACATTTTCTACCACCCTTCACTAGACTTTTTAAAAAGCTGAGCAATAAAACGACTTGTTGCAGCTGCTATTTAACTAGGATGGGTGAGTCATGCTACCAGGTTTGTTCCCTGGCCCTGTTGAAAAGTGCTCAGAAATTATCTCCACATCATATCACTCCCGTCCACGATGAAGTTACCCACTGAAGAGATGGATGGCTCAGCAATTAAGGGTACTTGTTCCTCTTGCACAGGGCATTTGATATACTCAAACCCACATTCGGAGATAAACATATACACCAAGTTTAAGAATAAAATCTTTTTAAATAGATGATAAATCCAGTTATCCGTCTGTTTTCCTTTCATGGTGACCTAGCCCAGCCTCAGAGGTTTTCATTCAGTAAATGTTTGATGTGCGAAAGAAGCCGTGAGGTAGAATGGGGAGGCAGACAGTAGCCCAGTGTTGGTGGCGAGTCCTCAGGGACAGCCCCAGGTCCACCTTCGTCAGTACCAGGAACAGGCAGTGCTCGGCGCAGCATATTGAATGTTCCAGTTTTAAAGCCATTTGTCACCAGAGTGCAGATGCTTACAGGCTGGGGGTTAACTCAGTCTAGACAACCTCCATGCTTTTTCCATCTTTTAGTTTATGTGACTCCAGTTTTTTATTTCAACTCTGATTGTCCTTTTGCTTTAGTATTTTTACTTCCTGATTTCTGACAGTGTGGTTGATCCAGTTTAGGAGTCTAAGCTCTCCCAACACAGCCTCATAAAGAGCAGGGCAGAGAGTGACGGCTGGGTAAGAACAGAGTATTAAAAATGAATTCCCTTTTGAGCCAACACTGTGAGCACATCCTCGCTTATACAAAGGCTGATCCTTTGAACAGAATTAAGGGCTTAAAAATGGATAGAGGGAGACTGAATTATCCAAGCGATGCAGGGAAAAGACATGCTGACTTAATTCCATGGGAAAACACTAGCAACTGTTTCAGATACACTGTGGTGTAGACCAAAGTGGCATCCCTGTTTTCGTTCTTGGGTATTGTGTATCTGGCTGTTTATTCTTTTTCTCAGCTCATGCTCTGAGGATAAGGACCAAGGACAGGTGTGCCAAGCACGACATGGCCCCTTCTGCCTAGGGATACTGTCCTAACCTGTGTGCCTCAAGTCAACTTGGTGAATACTTCTTCTGAAATACAGTCCCCTTGGGGGTCCTTAGTCTCGATAATCAACGAATTCAGAAGTGGACTAACAGGCAGATCAAGGGTTATTTTTTATTTTTTAGATGTTTATGGGGGGGACACATAGTACAGGTTAGTTGAAAATCCTAGAAGCCACTGGGAAGGTCAATGGAGGGAGAGTCACACTTTAAGTTAGGCATGGGACAGAAACACACAGTTTGTTAAGAAAGGTAAAGGAGCCAGATTGAGGTGGGCTGTCAATCAAGCCAGGGAAGGAGCCCCAGAGGCCTGCGTCTTCTTCCGCAAATGGGCTTCTTTCTTACCACACACTTGATGGAGCCTTTATGGTTTCCACTCCCCGTTCACACAACGGTGTCTGCTGGGATTTTTTTTTTTTTTTTAAGTTTTGAGAGAAAAGCACAAGCAAGTTAAATCTCTCCCTCTCTCTGTCTCTCTCTCTGTGTCTCTGTCTCTGTCTCTCTCTCGTCAAGACAGGTTGTCTCTGTGCAGCCCTGGCTGTCCTGGAACTCACTCTGTAAACCAAGCTGGGCTTTGAACTCACAGAGACCCGCCTGCCTCTGCCTTCTGAGTGCTGGGATTAAAGGGGTGCACCCAGCAATATTTTTCCCTTTTCAATGGAGTGTTGCTGGAGACTGTGAGGCCTAAGCAAAGGACGGACCCTGGCGTGTAGAGTTGCTAGGCCACTGGCAGCTGCCTCAGGTCACTTGCTTGCCCAGCTGCTGTGCTGGTTCTTGCTGTTCTATGCTTGAATTTCTGTTTTGTTCTGAACTCACAGTCATATGTTTTTCAGTTAGTACCAAGGAAAGACAGCAGTCTAATCACAGTTATAAAATTAAGTAATTTTGCAATTCCATTTCAAGGCTTTTTTTCTCTCCCCACTGGCCTTCCATCCTCAAGAAGGAACTTTATACTTCTTACTCCATTTTTTGATAAATCTAAAATGACTATTCAAAAGCTCTAATTTAAATGTTAATTAACAAGTGCAATTTATTCCAAGTGTAAAATACAGAAGTCAACTGAAGGCAAAAGTGTAGAATATTAAACTGCTTATGACCTCACTGTGTTCCATAAAAGAAGCCTCTTCATTTCGCTTGGAACAAAATTCAAAGCGTACTAGCACCAACCGGTGGGTTCAAATGGGTGCACAGTGCAAGGGCTTAAATCTACAAGATGTTTTACTTGCATCCAATACTGACATGGAACTTCAAGTTTGGGGTTTCCCCCTGTATTTTAGTATGTAGTATTATCAAACAAAATAGTTTAATTTGTTGTCAATAATTGCCTTCTTCCTTACATAATTTACCTAAAGTAATTTTAAGTGTGTCCTTCATTATGTCCTATCAGGATGATATCACATACAATAATAAATGCAAATTTTATAGCACAGTGTTTTAGAAAGTATAGTTTTAGTTTCCAGTAATCTTCCGATTGTATGTCATAAAAAGCACAGGTGGTCTTCCAAGTCTTTAAGGTTTCCATTTTGGGGTGTATTTTTCTGTGTGTGTCAATGGTATAAGTACATGCATGTTCCTGTGTGTGTGTGTGTGAGGTGGTGTGTGTGCATACACATGTGTGTGTTCCTGCCAGGGGGCAGACACCCGCCAGGGGGTAGACACCAGCCAGGGACAGACACCCGCCAGGGGGACAGACACCCGCCAGGGGACAGCTTCCAGATGGAAGCTGGAGAGGACGTCATTCTGTTCTCAGCCCCTTTCCTAGTAAGGCTGAGATTGCAAGGCTGGGGGCCGCAGGGAGGGGCGGAAGGGCTGCTGAAGACAAACCACAGCCCGGGGTGTGGTGAGGTCAGAGGGACTCCAAGACCTTAGGCCTCCTAGCTCCGAAGGTAAGAGAGGAGCATTGCTTCCAGAAGGAGAGGGGGAGAAGAGGGAGAGGGAGGGGAGGGAGGGGAGGAAGGAGGGGAGGGAGGGGGGAAGAAAGAGGTCCTAGGATCACTTTGCTGAGTCCAAAGACTTGTGCCCTCATTTGCCACAAAAGCATCTGAAAACACAAGACCCAGGGCTGTTGGGAGTCAGTGGAAAGCGCACATTTGGAATCAATGCAGGGTGCAGATGAAAGCCAAACAGGAAAGCCGCTGCAAGAAAGCAAGCCTGGATGGAGCCAGGGAAAATACAATTGAAGACTTGAGAAAAAACCCACATGGGAGTCTGAAGAGGATAAATTATAAGGGGAAAAAACAACAACAAAATTTAAAATTCTCGTCCAAGGAGACCCAGAATCACACGGAGTAATGGAAGCTAGAGCCGGGGAGCAAGGCTGAAATGTCTGGCGTTTGTTGTGGGCATCTCCTTTCATGGAGTGTTGTGGATAACACAGAGACCGCCGCTCACACAGCCATATTGGCAAAGGAGGGCACAAGTGTGCTGTGGTTTCAGCTCTCTGCCCTGACACAAATCCTTCCAGCCTCATGGTCAATTTTTTTCTTCCTTCAAAGTTTTATTTTATGTTGTTTGTGTGTGCACACATGCGTGTGTGCATGCATGTGTGTGCATAAATGTGTGTGTATGTGTGTGAGTATGTATGAGTGTGAGCGTGTATATGTGTGTGTATGTGTGTGTGTATGTGTGCCCGTGTGTGTATAAGAGTGTGTGTATTGTGTGACTGTGTGTGTGTATGTGTATGTGTATGTGTATGTGTATGTGTGTGTGAGTGTATGAGTGTGCATGTATGTGTATGTGTGTGTGTGAGTGTGTGAGTGTATGTGTATGTGTGTGTGAGTGTGTGAGTGTGTGTGTATGTGTGTGTGTCAGTGTGTGAGTGTGTGAGTGTGTGTGTGTATGTGTGTGAGTGTGAGTGTGTGAGTGTATGTGTGTGTGAGTGTGTGAGTGTGTGTGTGAGTGTGTGTGTGTGAGTGTGTGTGTGTGAGTGTGTGTGTGAGTGTGTGTGTGAGTGTGTATGTGTGTGAGTGTGAGTGTGTGAGTGTATGTGTGTGTGAGTGTGTGTGTGTGTGAGTGTGTGAGTGTGTGTGTGTGAGTGTGTATGTGTGTGAGTGTGAGTGTGTGAGTGTATGTGTGTGTGTGAGTGTATGAGTGTGAGTGTGTGTGTGTGAGTGTGTGAGTGTGTGTGTGAGTGTGTGAGTATGTGAGTGTGTGTGTGTGAGTGTGTGTGTGAGTGTGTGAGTATGTGAGTGTGTGTGTGTGTGTGTGAGTGTGTGTGTGAGTGTGTGTGCATATGCTTTAGCGCCACAGAGTGCATGAGGAGCCAGAGGATAACTTGGAGGGAGGTGCTTTTGTCCCATCATAGGGGTCCTGGGGTCAAATTCAGGCTGTCGGCCGACCCTGGTGATAAACACCTTTACCACTGAGGCACCTCACAGGCCTTGGAAGCAACTGCCTTTTAAATTGGAGACTCTTACTTTAAACCACTAGACCTTCAGTTTCTTCCCATGCTCAGCGGTAAAGGCATTCACTTCCTGGCCACGTTACCTTTTAAACACGCCAGTTCTCACATATATCCATGTAACTTTGTGGTATTCCATGAAGGATTCTGGACTGCCTGGTGCTGTGTGACAAGGAAAGGAACAGAGAGTACAGACCAGACAGGCCCAGATTCAACGCTGACCTTAGTGACTGTGTGAACTCAAAGCCCTGCTCTGTTCAAGTACAAAATGAACTTGATGTTTCTAGCCTTGTAGAATGCTATAACATTTAATATTAATATTATAAGGAAATAGTTTAGTATTGGGCCTTTAGCATATGGTAGCCAGCTTTAAAACAGCAACGGGGAATGGTAACAGTGGGTGCATGGATTTGCTGCAGACAGCTATGGCCCGGTGACCATCTCTCCTCCAAAATCAAGTTATGTATGCTCTAGCAAAGTTCAGACTGCATTGTTCTTTATTCGACCTGAAAATGTATGTGTGCATGGACAGGAAAGATGTTTTTTGAAGTATAAAGGGCCACCACATACTGCCACATGGGGTTGGCTGTCATTTACAGGGACTGCAATGGGACTGGGCAGTTGTGGTCTTGTGTAGACAGCAGCTCGGGAAATACGATGGAAATGGCCTAAGGAGCTGAGGGTGTGGCCACTGCCGCAGACCCATGGGAGTGTCATGCTACTGTCATTGCTTGGTACCTAAAATACCTGCCTACCTGTCTGTGCTTCCTGCAGATCTGCACCCCTGACCTGGTGGTGTTCCTGGCTTGTGCCAACCAAAGGCTCAGAGAGAGACTGGTGAAGCGTGCAGAGCAACAGGGACGGCCGGATGACAATCTGAAAGCCACCCAGAGGAGACTAGTAAACTTCAAGCAGAACGCCGCGCCGCTGGTGAAATACTTCCAGGAGAAAGGACTCATCATGACTGTAAGTTGGCTTCACTGGGGCATAACCGCACAAGAGTGGTCTTACAGACCTGTGAGCGGCCCGTGTGTGTGCTCACTTAGAAAGTTCCTCGATCTTAAGAAGTGGCTCTGGGGACAATGTGTAGTATCAACTAAAAATACTTAAAGCAGTCATTTTTAATAATATTCCTCGATTTAGCCATAATGATTTTTTAAACCTTGCATTTCAGTTTGATTTTTATAAAAGAGAATGTGTTGATCTTGTCTACAAGCCCACATCGTCCAAGTCTGAAGTGTTTCAAAGCGACAGTCTGGGTAGCTTTAAGCAACATTTCCCCATTTCTCTGTTCACCACACAGTATCACTATCAGTAGACGTATAGACAGCAGCTGGCTTGTATGTAGGACTTTGTCATGTACCATATGAAGTAACAGCCTGACTCTGCCATCTTGTTTCCTGGAAATGAGAGCTGGTATTGAAATGGGAGGTGTCCGTCTTTCTGCTCCTATAATACGGTGCAATGAATGCACACACGTGTCAGAATGAACATTTTCCTATATCCTCAGTTGGTTCTGTGGTTACTGGGAGTCAGTGTGCTGGTGAAGGATGGCACTGGGTCCTCAGCTCCCTCACTTTTAGAGGATGAGCCTTCAGAGGGGACAGCCCAGCCCCACTGACAACTGACAACTGACAATAGTCCCAGGTCTGATTCAGTCACAGCAAAGCCGGAGATCACAGGCCACAAAAAAAAAAAAAGTTCCTCATGCCACAAAGGTCACAGCAGCTTCCTGGCAGCTGACTCTGGTAGGCAGCATCAGACTTCTCTGTCCTGCCCTCTGCCCCTCTGGGGCAGACTGAGAGCTCTTGCCTATGGGCCGGCACGCTCCACGGTGAAAGCCAGGTACACTCATCCCACTTTCCAGTTTTGATGTAGGGACTGAAGCCCATTCCCAGAGCTCCTGTGACCCTGTGCTAAACCATGTCTGGTTGGACTGAGATGCCCTTAGAACTAAAGAGACAGCTGTGGTGTTTGGATGGTACTCTTTTCCGTCTTGATATATTCATGGTGATTTGTGCTTTGAGTCAGGGTTGTAAATCTGGTCTAGAGTTGACGCCCATGCCAGGGGTCATTTATGTTTTGGCTTAAAACAGATACTGAGTTCTAGGAAAGAGCTGGGAACATTGGGGTGGGTTTTTCAATGGCTCTGTGTGTGTGTGTGTACGTATGTTTCTGTGTGCATGTACATTCATGCGTGTGCGTGTGCGTGTGCGTGTGCGTGTGCGTGTGTGTGTGTGTGTGTGTGTGTGTGTGTGTGTGTGTGTTTGGTTTTTGTGTGTTTTTCTCACCTACCAGCGCTGCTGACTTCTGCTTTGTGCTATGATAAAAGAAATGAAGCCTGCAGTGTAAATCCCAACTGCAGGGAGCAAAGCCGGAATTTTAATTGATATGTACAAGGCTTAAAGGTATTACCAGAGTGTGTGGATGACTCCCTGTGTTCCTTGTCGAGAGCTGAACAGATTTTCCCAATAGATGCAGAGTGAGGAGTTTTAATTTACTAATATTTTGCATGAAGGTGAAATGCCATTTCCTGTAATTGAAGGAGTCCATAGCAATAGAGCTGGCAGCCCATGACTTCACTGCTGAAGCCCAACGAGTTCTCAGATAAATGCCTCTAATTACTGGGGGGAAAAACTTGCCTTGCAAAGTCACCTTTTGGAAACTTGGGAACACAGCCTGAGCTCCTGAGAGTATAATTTGAAAAACCAGCCTGACAAAGACATAAATACTGTCTCCTGAGACACCTGTTCTCTTTCAGTACTGGGATAACAGTGGGGGCACTTCTGCTTTTAAAGATGAGCTAGAGAATAAAAACATCACAGTCATGTTAAGATTTTAATAGGTTACACTCAAAGTTTCCCTTTTCTCTGTTTCCCTTCCAGCCTCCCTCCCCTGACCCTACATGATGGAAGGAGAGAACCCACTCTCCCAGGTTGCCCTCTGACCTCCACATGAGTGCCATGGAGTGCACGTACACATGCACACGTGCATACACACACAAGCACACATGCACACATACACACGTACAAACACACGCACACACATACACACATGTACACACATACACACACAAATAAGCACAGTAAATAAGTAAAATATAATTTAAAAGATTTTATTTTTAAAAATATATGATAATCAGTGAGTATCTATAGTCTACTTTAGATGATGAGTCAATCACACAACCATTTTCCCTGTGGATACTTTGTGAAAGGAGATAAGAAAATACAAGAATTTAAAATGAGAAGTAAACTATAGCTGTAAAATGTGTGAAGAAGCCTCTTAATTCACATGAAAGCTTACCAGCTGGATTCCTTCAGACAACAAGTGCATAGGCTGAGACACACTGAAGACAGGGTTGTCTCCTGCTCACCAGCGCCAGCCTCCCTGAGAGCACAGACAACGGATGGTGGGGGACCTGCACTCTCTCACCCTAGTCAGTATCTCACACAATTTGGGGATCTGGGGTTTTACAGAGCAGGAGTGTTACAAGAAAAGAGTTATCTACTCTTGGCATTCTTTGAAGTGAATTTATTTATTTATTTATTTATTTATTTATTTATTTATTCATTCATTCATTCATTCATTCATTCTTGAGACAGGGAGTCATGTTGCTCAGGCTGAACTCAGACTTGCTACATAGCTGAAGATGATCTTGAATCTCTGATCACCAGCCTCCATCCCCCTAGTGCTGGTATTACAGGCGTGGACCACCATGCCATCCTGGAATACGCAATGTAGGGTATGGAACCTGAGGTCTAGTGAATGTTACGCAAGTAGTCTACCAATAGAGCTGCACCTTCATCCCTTGCTCCCTCTTCTCTCTCTCTCTCTCTGTCTCTCTCTCTCCCTCCCTCCTCTCTTACACACACACACATATATAAGTGAGAAATAATTATTTAAATACTTATTTAAAGTATTTGATTTCTGACAAAAACCAAAAGCCTCCCCACCTCTGCCTGGCTTTCCTCACTTTTCTGTGCCTTAGGGGACAGTCCATCACCACATGACATCACAACGGATCACAGAGGGCACAACCCCGCTAAAGCCACACTACTGGACTAAAGGCATGTCTCGGTGGCAGAGGGGTGTGACAGAGAGCAGAATGCATCCCCTCTTTCCCCACTGGGTACCGGGCACTGTCCCTGAGCTGGGAAAGTTCCAGTTGCATTGAGCTTTCTTCATTTTCTCTACATCTCTCCTTTTCAGCTAGGAGACCTCCCTACTCCACATTTCAGCTTTACTGCTGAAACTGGATTCCCATCCCACCAGATACTGCTACCCAGAGGCAAAGCAAATAGGAATAGTAACGCATTTAGACTGAAACAATGAATAATTATTCTTTAATCAACTTTGAGTTCCATGGAAACCAGCACTAACATTCAGAATGCTAGCACACCGATGCAGTTTGGTTAAAATGTCCTCCATAGGCCCTGGGTTTGGACACCTGCTCCCCAACTGGTGGCGCTGTTTGGGAAGGTGAGGGGATCTTTAAGACCTGGGTCTTCCTGGAGGAAGTTTGTCACTGGGGCTGGTCTTTGGGGTTTTATGGTCTGGCTCTGGTCCCCTCTCCTTCATGACTGCCAGACCAGCCACGTGATCAAACAGCCATGCCTTCCTGTCAAAATGGACCACACACTTCCAGAACGGGAATTCAAAATATGCCTTTCTCCCCTCACTCGGTCCTTGTAAGGGTTTTCTATCACCACAGACTCTCTTACACCGAGAGTCTCAGTGCTCGGCCCCTGTGTCATGGCACAGGGTAACTGAAGTGGAAACAGAAACGCTTATGAAGAAATAAATCGAAGCAGTGTCACAATCAATAAACCACCAGGGGACTCGGCAGCTGCCTCATCTCAAGGAAGGCAAAGAAAACACTTGCTAGCACTCCGGCCAAACAAACCATCGTCCCAAAATTACCTGGAGGAAAATTTTGTCATACTTCTCAGTAGGTGGACATTGGTGAATTTGCAGCCTGTAGGACAGTGAGCCTGTATTTCCCTTTCAGTTTAATCATCCATTGTCATGTAGCCAAAGAGCCCCTTCTTGTTCCTATGTGTTGGATTTAGTAACTGAGACAAGTGTCCCAGTGGAGTTCCTAAAGTTAACAAATTAGAATGAAAGAAACGTAGAACAGTGTGTTAACACATCTAGACATGTGGTCACTGCGACAGCTCATCCTCATTGTGAACATGTCACCGAGGAGACATGCCTCTGGGCACATCCGTGAGAGTGCTTCCAGAGAAGTTTAGCTGAGGGTGGAAGAGCCACCCAGCATGCGGTGATGTCATCCTGTGTGCCACAGCATTCGGTGACGTCATCCTGTGTACTGCAGCACGCAGTGACGCCATCCTGTGTGCTGCAGCATGCAGTGACATCATCCTATGTGTTGCAGCATGCGGTGATGTCATCCTGTGTGCTGCAGCATGCGGTGTCTTCATCCTGGGGTCCTGGATCGAATGAGAGGGAAAGCGAAGAGGCCAGCTTAGCTGCAGAATTCCCTAATCTCTGCTTCCTGGTTGCTCAGATGTGGGGGTCACTGTCACATGCTCCTGGACCAGGAACTCTGTCTTGCCTTTGCCACCAGGATGCCTTCAGCTGTGACACCTCTCAAGCTATTGCTCAAAATATTAACTAAATGGTTCTTTCTGGCATGAAACACAGTAATACCAGAATCTCAAAATCAAGAGCCCAGAAGTAGCATGAAAAATACTTATTTTTTGACGCAGTAAAAATAAGTTATCAAGGGATATTGCTGTCTGGATGATGAGAATTTGTCAAACCCTGCAGCCTGTGTGTGGTGAGTGGGGTCTGGGTGGAGAGTGTTACCTTGGAAAAATACCACTGATGCTTCAGGAGGCCACACCTCTGTGTGGCTCAGGGTTACCCTTCCCGCTGACCAGCTCACACAGGTCTTCATCAGTACAGTTTTTAAAAGGCCAGAACGTAACTGAACAGTGAATCTGATCACTTTAATGAACTGTTATCATTGTGCATTGTAAAAGGTAAAATATGATTCTGGCTTCATTTTGTGTTAAAAAATAAACAAAAGCTCTGAGCAATGAAACCATTTGTGCACGATGTTGCTGTCCACACACAGCAAAGCCAGAGTCACAGTCCTGGTGGCTGGTTCCTAAACAGCACCAAAATGAGGCGAGCAAGCAGAGGCCGTATTTATAGCTCCTGGCATTCTGTGTCTGCAAGAAGCACGTGTCCTGCCTTCCTTTCCCCTTCCTGAAGCTCACACAGCATCAGTCATCTTCACACTCCACAGGCAGAGAGCAAACCAGATGACTCAGGGAACAATCTCCTCTCAAAGTTAGAAAATGAAGTCGGAAGTCTATGCCATCCCATTGCTAGCTCCCAACAAGGAGGACTCTTGCATTGGATTCAGTATTCTCCTTGCGTTGGGTGGAATGCGTGATGTAAGGGTGGGGTTTAAGAAGGAATCCTGTTTCTGTTGATCTTATTGACACAGACACTAGGCAAGTCTAGTCCAAATGCCCTACTGATATTTTTCAATTACTGTAGAACAAAGGAATGCCTTAGTGTGGTAACTATAAAGCAAATGATGTGAATACAATTAAGATAATATTCACAGGACTAGAGAGATGACTGTACAGTTAAGCGTACTTACTGCCATGTTGAATGGTTGGCAAACATCTGCAACTCTAGCTCCAAATAACCCAGTGTCCTCTTCCGGCCTCCTCAGGTGTGAGCACATGTACGTGTGTGTGCACACGCACAAACACACACACACACACACACACACACACACACACACACGTTACTTCTCTAGCTAATAGCTTCATTGAAGCAAAAAACTTTGACTCTCAACAAACATTCCAGAATTCAGGAATTGAGTCTTCATTTACTTTAAAATGTTATAATAAGTCTGGGTAGACAGCTCAGTGAGTGACGTTCCTGCCACCCAAGCCAAGACCCACGAGGATCCGAGTTTGGATTCTCCCAGAACGATGTGTGACTGGAGCGTGGCAGTGAACATCTGGGGTGGTTTGAATGAGAAATTCACCCCCTTCCCCTGCTGGGCCGCTATGGAATCTTTAGAAGATGTAGCCTTGCTGGAGGAAGTATCTCATGGAGGACGTGAGCTCTAGAGAGAGAGTCACGTGATGAGGGCGTGAGGGTCTAGAGAGTCACATGATGAGGGCGTGAGGTCTAGAGAGTCACATGATGAGGACGTGAGGGTTTAGAGAGTCACATGATGAGGACGTGAGGTCTAGAGAGAGAGTCACATGATGAGGACGTGAGGTCTAGAGAGAGAGTCACGTGATGAGGGCGTGAGGTCTAGAGAGTCACATGATGAGGGCGTGAGGGTTTAGAGCTTCACCGCATTGCATGATCTCTGTCCCTGCTTCCGGTGCTTTGATCGTCATGTGATCACCTGGCCTCCTGCTCCTATTCACACCATGCTTCTCCTCCCCCTGATGGGCTCCCTCTGTCTCTCATTCACTGAGACAGGCATCAAAGTTTGTAAGTCTTATCGGGAACGTTTGTAAGACAAGCGTTTGAACGTATTGATATCTTTAGAGAGAGAGAGAGAGAGAGAGCACGCCTGTAAATTAAGTGTCTCTCCCCCAAAGATAGCTGTGGCAAAACGCTTAGCAGTCAAGAAAACAGAGAACATGTCATGACTAGAGCGTGCTTCACACACAACAGCCATCAGTTCTGAGCTCTTAGTGTGTCCCCGGCACTAATCGCAATGTGTCGCCTAAGCTCGTCATCTGCACTGTGTCTCAGTGAGGAGGGTTGGTCACTGTCTGCATCGTGTGAACTAATCCCTCACCTGTGCAGGGTCCCACAGCAGCAGTAAATACTGCCAGCCGGGCCCTGGGCCTCAGAGAAAGGAAGCACTTAGGTGTTGTCTTTTGGTTACAGGGAACACGGATGCACTCTGACCCACTTTCCTCAGGTTTTTATCATGTGGCATGCAGCTATGCAGCTGTGCAGCTGTGCAACTATGCAGCTGTGCAGCTGTGCAACTATGCAGCTATGCAGCTATGCAGCTGTGCAACTATGCTGTTTCTATACTCGGGGTTTTCAAAACGAATCACTGAGAAAAATAATCTATTGCTATATTGCTTTGAAAGTTTGTTACTGGGTAATGGTTGTAAAAAATAATTAAGATAATTTATAAAATTGCTTACTCCAAGAACGCATGACAAACAAGGAAGTTTTTACCACAAGTAGTCAATTGTCAGGCCTCGTGTCTGTGTTTCTCTGTTCTGTACTTCTTGCTTCATCCAAACCAGCCAGGCAGATGGAAGTCAGGCTGTATTAGTAACTTCTCTATGTCTCTCAAAAACCCAAGGGCCAAAGGCAGCTGATGGAAGAGGAGTTTCCGTGGGCTTCCGATGGGGGAAGCACCATTGATGAGTTACTAGGCAGGTGGAAGGTCACCTGTGAGGACCAGCTTTGAGACCTGAGCCAGGGTGTGACAGAACTCAGAGTATTGATCTGGTAACTGTGTGTATGATGGGCAGTAAAGAAGATTCCACAGGAGCGGGGCAGGGCTGTGCAGGGCAGGGAAGGCCAGGCCTGGAATGGTGGCTGTGTGACACAGGCCTATGGCCCTGTAGGGAAGATCTTGGCCCTCTGACTCTATGAAAAGAGGAGCAGCAGAGAGAGTGCTCTAAGGAAAAGAGTGCTCACAAAATCCCCGAATTCCAGGTGTCATGTAAGATGAGCCTTTTTTTATTCCAGCTTTTAGCATTTTTTCTTTCTGTTGTATTTTTCACATCTTGACTACACCATGCCATGGAGAAGTTCTCTGACTATGTCTTTTGGGAGCCTAAGTGCATTTTGTGTTTCAATGTTTATTTCTTCATCTGGATTTAGTTTTCTCTAGATTGCTACAGTTTAATTGATTTAGAGTCGCTATGCCATTAATGTTATCTCAGCTCTTTCTATTCCTATGGGGTTTTCTCTTTTTTTTTGGTTTGGTCTCTTTGTTTCCAGGAGCTGGCAAAATCAAGTATTTGTTCTGTTTTGTTAGGAACATTGTGCTAGGAATTGGAGATGAAGACTAAATAGACTTTCTTATAATACTTTGGTAACTCACTGCTCATTGATCAAATATTCTTTAAGTACAGAAATGAGAATCACAAACACTTCCCAGCTAATCTGGTGCACACATGCATGACAGACAAGGAAGTTTCTGACCTTGGAAACTGTCAGAAAAGATTCTGAGAATGTAGTGTTCGTGTGACCCAAGATGGAGATGAATGAGAAGCTCTAACGGTGCTTAAATGGTTAAATTAAGGTGCAATAAAACTCTTTCAAGAGTTTATTGCTTGAACACTAATTTATGAATTAGACATCCCAAAACAGGAAGTGTTTGGGGGATGCCAGTGAGGAAGCTGAAGGGAAGGGCTTTCCAGCATGCATACAGAAATACCCTGATGAAAACATTCCGTCAATCATAGCTATTCAGTTGTATGGTCTGTCTGTCCTGCAGGAAAGCCCCCAGTTCGTCATGAGTTTCCTTTTCATTTACCATCTCCATCTACAAGAAATAGAGTTCAAATTTGGCTTCCTTGTGTTTTTACATTTATTACCCCTTAGGAAACTTGCCTGTCTTTGTCTGTTCATGGATCCTTCAGACTGATCTGTATTTTAACTCACTTCAGGGTACCCATTATTATCACAGAATAAGAGACTTAATTCTGAAAGAAGCAAGGAAGGGCTGACATACTGTGTACAAAGCTATGGTACAAAGCTTTGTTCTTTCAGCCAACTCAACCCCATCAGGTAGTTGTTCCTTTCTATGTGCCTAGTGTTCCTTCTAAAACGGTCACAGGAGCAGTGAGGCCAGGAGCTGCTCCTACTGAGGTAAACCCTAGTCTGCACAGGACGCCCACCTAGCCTGCCCTGTGTGTCACGCATCCCCAGCTTTGCCCTCTGAACACCTGCTGCTGTCTTCTCGATAATGGCTTCTTCATCAGCCACCTGATGCTCATCCAGCAGCATCCAGATGTTTTCTTTCTCAGGCATCATCCAAGGATGCCTCCCCCACCCAAACCTGATCTACGTGGGGTGGGGGGCACTATGCAGGTGTGTCTCCACATAGGATGTGCGGGAGAGGAATCAGTTGGTGGATTTGAGGTACTGTCCTCAGTATGCTGGAAAAAGAGACAAAGGGGTGTGAGGTGGCACGAACTGCTCCTGCCACACCCATGATGACCTCATCGATTGGATGAACACAAGCAACCCGAACGCGGCTCCTCCAGGCATTGCAGGAAGTAACCAAGCGCCTGGAGTTTTGTAATGAAGAGTTGTAGTCACTACCACATTCAGGGTTAGAAGTTAGCATGAGGGAGCTGAGGAGATGGCTACGTGGGTAAAATGTTTCCTGCATGCACATGAAGACCTGAATCTGTACCCGCAACATGCAATCAGAAAACACTGGCATGACAGCATTCACCTGTAATGCAACATGCAATCAGAAAACATTGGCATGACAGCATTCACCTGTAAAGCAACATGCAATCAGAAAACATTGGCATGACAGCATTCACCTGTAATCCCAGCACTGGCGAGAGGACCACAGAAGGATGCCTGAGGCTTGCAGGTCAACCATTTTCATGCCAAATAAAGAGCTCCACGTTCAATAAGAAACCTGTCTCAAGACATACGGTGGAGAGTGTGCAAGAAAGACATGTGACATTGACGTCTGGCTTATATAGGTCACGTGTGTGCACACTCGCAAACACAGTGGGAATAAGTGAACAGGAAGAACAAAAAACAAGAGGTAAATGGTCACAGAAGGAATGGGAAAACTTAAAAAGTTGTATATTAATCATTCAAATTTCTTGTTGATTCTCTCTCCTCCTTAATTCAGACATTCGATTTAGCACAGTATAAAATCACCTTAAGAATACACATGTTTATTTCAAGACTTCCAGATAACATGGAAGATTGATGGAAATGTTGATCTTTGACTAGCGCTCCCACATAAAATAACACAAACGATGCTGGGTTCAGGAAGACCTCCATAGGACAGAAGCCTGAGTGGACATGGGTCCTGGCAGGATACAGTCGCTCACTCACTGGTGCGGCCAGTACAGTGGCAATGCACAGTAAGGGCTGTAAAACAGGTGCTGAATTGATGTGCGATTAATGAATTGGACAACACGAACACATTTTCAATGTGAGCAGGAATTGTTTAACTTCATTCATGTGATTGAATCAGCTTTTTGTAATGTTTTAAACAGAGTTCAAAAAATTCATGTTTTTCCTCCTGGTCTGACCTCTAACTGTTACCAATTCACAAGTTATTTGAAGGTGTTGGACACTGTGAGAGATTTCTCAGAAAATACCACAGTGTGGCTTCAAACAATTTCCACAATTGCTGTCAAACTTCGGAACAAGGAGGAAAAACAAAAATAATGGATTTTTGTCTCCTGCCTGAAAACTTAATCTGGAAATATCGAGAATGCTCTGCATTGTGAGATCATGTCTTTACTCCAAAACTCCAGGCTAACCCCTTAAAATCAGACAGCACCATTGCTGGATACACACCGACAGTGCGGGCTGTCAGTTTTCCTACCAAGACTTTGCAATCACAAGTTCATAGCAATTTAATTCTGGATGAAGTGCAAAAGATGGTGTGATCACTTACACTGAATGACTAGTGTGAGGTGTGATCCCTTACACTGAATGACTAGTATGCAGTGTGATCCCTTACACTGAATGGCTAGTGTGCAGTGTGACACCTTACACTGAATGACTAGTGTGTGGTGTGATCCCTTACACTGAATGACTAGTATGCAGTGTGATCCCTTACACTGAATGACTAGTGTGTATTGTGATCCCTTATACTGAATGACTAGTGTGAGGTGTGACCCTTATACTGCATGACTAGTGTGTAGTGTGACCCCTTACACTGAATGACCAGTGTGGAGTGTGATCCCTTACACTGAATGACCAGTGTGGAGTGTGATTCCTTACACTGAATGACTAGTGTGCAGTGTGATCCCTTACACTGAATGACTAGTGTACAGTGTGATCCCTTATACTGAATGACTAGTGTGAGGTGTGATCCCTTACACTGAATGACTGGTGTGCAGCGTGATCCCTTATACTGCATGACTAGAGTGCAGTGTGACCCCTTACACTGCATGATTAGTGTGCAGTGTAACCCCTTATACTTCATGACTAGTGTGTGGTGTGATCCCTTACACTGAATGACTACTGTGTGGTGTGATCCCCTACACTGCATGGCTAGTGTGCAGGATTTCCTACTAAGCTCCATCTAGCTTCGAAGACCCAATAAAGTGAAATTCTTTTGGTCACATGATCAGGGTTGGGTGACTGTAGTTTACTTCCAATTATTATTCGTTTCATCTTTCAGTCTGAATGCATGAAATACTAACTTTATATCAGTATCAAGTGATTAATTTCTTTAAATTATTTGAGTAGGCAATTCAATACAGTCTCTGAAATTTTAAATTATAAGAGAAAAATATAGGAATTTTCAACTTTCTCAAATTATCTTCTTTCTTCAGGAAGTGACCCTGATAGGGACAGGTGATCCATTTTGGTCCCAGGCTGTGGCGTCCATCCTTGACCAGCAAGAAAGACGCCACACCGAGGAATCTTCTTTAAACACAGTTTAATCGGGAACCTCTTTGCTTTGTACAATGTATAATGGAGGCGGCGGCCCCAGGCCGAGGGAGACGGGGCCTGATATAGTCTACATCTACCAATCACCTAACCCTACGTGGCGCGCCAGGATAGGTTGTCTCCAAGCAGAATTAAGAGGATACATGACCTCTACCATATTTGGAGTTGTTTACCACAGAGAGCGCTCGCCGTCGGGCTGGCGGAAGGCGGAAACCAGCGCCATCTTTTGGGTGCGGTTTTCTGCAGCTCTCTACAGTTCCCCCTTTTTGTTTTAATATTATAGGAGTAGTAGTATCTATCTGTTGTTAGATTTTAGTCATCTCTGTCTTAGGTTTAACCCCAGTGTCCCTATCTTACCCGTCAAAGAGTCACTGTGTCGCCCTCACAGGCTCATGTCTTAGGTTGAAGGGAACACATGTATGCTTATTCGCTTAGCATGAGGGTAGGTGCCCGTCATTGAGCATGACTGATTCAGATACGCATTACTCACTCAGCAAGGGCGAGACAGACATCTATTTGTCTGTCAGCATGGATAACCATGCTTGAGGGGACTGTCCTGCTTCCATAGCAGCAAAGGCCTGTACCAATATAGCAGCTTGGGATTTTTGTGACTTCCTGATCCTGTATAGGCACCATAAGCAAACAAAAATGGCTAACAGCATCATGGAAAACATAACCCCTATTCCAGCCCATTCCTTAACTAAACTAAAGGCTCGCTTAAGGGTAGTTAAGAGGGTATTAACAGTGGGCAGGCTCAGGCGTGTAGCATTCATGGCAATAATCTGTTGTGTCAGGGTGTCTGTCAGGTTCTCGAACTGTTGACTCCAATTTCCCTGAAGGTAGGCATTCAACTGCCAACTCAGGTTGTTGTTCTCCGTGAAATTATTGGCCATCCTGGAGGTGATACACAAAGAAGAAAAGGAATGAATGCATCCTATGGAAGTTAAGGTTACTAAATCATCCATCTGTTCCTGCAACAGGTCCATTCTTTGGTTCATAGTTAGAATGCCAGCTTTTAAGTGGCCATCAATAGATCTCAAGGTAGTTAATGTTGTAGTTGTTTTTTCCACAATATCATTGACTGTCTCAGCTGATTGGACCTGAGCAGCCATGGCAACGGCGGCAGTCGTAGCCGCTGCTGCAGAAAGGGTAATGGCAGTAACCAATGCTGTAGTTATGCCAAAATCTCGTTTGGTTCTGATGATTTCCGTAATGGGAAACGTTCCTGTATCCACTTTGACTGGAATAGGAACATACATAGGAATCCTCATCACTACTGCTGTATTAGCAGAACCATTCCAACATTGGCTAGCAATGCAGGAGACATCAGTCGAATTGCACGAGATCACTTCTTTGGTAGCATCAGTAGCATTAGAGAGCAGAAAGAAAAAAGGAGCTTTTAAGCATACTGGGCTAGCTGGAACAGTGAGATTATTCAAAGCTTTATGTATTGATAGATTCTTAAGAGAAGGTCCCTTCTCATCCCTTGTACCAGAAACATTAAGAAGTCTTATGTAGAGATTCTGGAGAACTGCAAAAGGTTCAAGAGAAGTAAATGCTCCACGCTCGTTGGAGAGTACCCATTGAAACCATGGCCAGGTATTTTTACTGCCTGTTCTTTGGGAACCTCCCTGAGTTAGGTTATACTGGTACTTGCCAAGAGGGGGAGTAAATTCAAAACCTGGAGCTATCTGCTTAAGTTTGTGATCCGGACTCTGACAAGGCGTCCAATGAGGTGGATAGCCTCGATTGGGTGCACAATAAGGCAAGACTTGTCGAGCAGTGGAGTTCTCTTGACTAAAGCGTGAATTTGAGGGTCGGAGCCCCTCCATCAGCATCAGAAATGTAGTGATATTTACATCTTTGGTTCCATTTGTACCAGTGCCAGAGCCAGAACTAGCGCCTGTACTAAACTGAGACAGGGCTTCAGTGAGCATAGCACTCGAGATCTGGTTATTAGTAAGAGGATCAAGCCAATTGCCAATAGAACCATTCTTCAACCAAATGCATGGGTTAGAATTATTAATAAGGGAGAAGCATAATGCTCCATTGAGAGAAATATTAGTGGCTGAATACTGGGCAGTGTCAGGATCTAAATTGACACAAGGCAAACCCAATTCACAACTAGTAGAAAAGAAAACAGGCAAAACTTTAGATGTGCTATGAACAGGCAAAGGAATTGGCCACGCTTTCGCTATGGCCCACAGGATTTGTTCTCTGGCCTGGATCAGCCACGGTGTTGTCAAGATCAGCAGCAGGATCAATATCGGAGGCTTCATCTTGTTTGTTGCACCTCCTCGTTAGTCTCTCTGGAATCCACACCGGGTCTTGCTGATCCTGAGGGAAAACACAAACAGAACCTCTCGCCCATGCTAATACCGGGTCCGGTCCATGCCATAGACCCGTAAGGATATCTTTCCATTTTACATAGCCCTTCTGAGCAGGTGCCCGAGTCTGGTGCCTATCGGCAGCAGAAAGGCCTTGAGAATCCAAATTTAAAAAATTCAGAGTAAAGAGAGCCAAAGATAGTTGTTTCTTTGGTGTTCTACCATGGCCTATTCCCCCTTTTTGTTTTAATAAACATTTTTTTAATGTGTGATGGGCTCTTTTAACTATTTTTTGTCCTTGGGGATTATAAGGCAGGCCATGGTTTAATTGGACTTCCATCTGTTTACAGAAGGAGGTAGAAGATTGAGCTGTATAAGCAGGACCATTGTCAGTCTTTAATTGTTGAGGTTTTCCCCAGGTAGCCCATGCCTCAAGGCAATGTCCAATGACATTGCGAGACTTTTTCTCATTCATAGGGGTGGCATGGATGATGCCTGAACAGGTATCCATAGACATATGGATATATTTAAGAGTTCCAAATCCTGAAAAATGAGTTACGTCCATTTGTCAGATCTTTAAGGGCAATAACCCTCTGGGATTGACCCCCAGGCTAGGGGGGTGCAAGAAGGTTATATACTGTTGACAATTTAATATTATCTGTCTAGCTTTTGTTTGAGATAGCTGAAATCTTTGTTGTAAAGTTTTTGTAGATACATGGAATTGTTTGTGAAAGTGTTGTGCTCGTTCCATAGAGGAAGCGAAAAATACATATTCCCCTCTAGTATAGAGATCTACGATCTCATTGTCTTTTGATAGAGGTCCAGGCAAGTTGGTATGAGCTCTAATATGTTGTATAAAAAATTTTTGATCGCGATGCCAGATCAACTTTTGCAACTCCTGTAAGAGTTTGCAAACTGTATTATTAGGTTTAATAGGTCCTGCAACCTCCAGGGCCTTAACAGCATTTACAACATATGTCGAATCAGAAATCAGATTAAAGGAGAACGGGCAATTTCTAAACATTTTAAGAACAATTTTATATTCAATAATCTGGGGGGAGCCAGGCTGATATTGAAATTGCACTGGATCCTGATGTTCTATCATGTAGGCTCCACAGCCCGTCTTGGATCTATCAGTGAAAATATTTGTGGCTCCAGCAATAGGAGCTGCTGTAGTCATTTTAGGAAAAATGACTGGATGTTCTTTAAAAAATGACATTAGAGGGTGTTTTGGATAATGATTATCTATTTCTCCTGAAAATCCATATCGAAGAATTGCCCAATCATCCACAGTTCCACAAAGTATCTTAACTTGTTGAGCAGTATAAGGGATTATGATCTTAATTGGTAGTTTCTCAAAATATTGAATACATTGCTGTATCCCATTTTGAGCCAAGTCAGTAACCGCTGTAGGATAGTATTCAATAGTTTTTCCTGGGGAGGATTTAGAATAAATCCATAGTAACGGACCATCTTGCCACAGCAAAGCTGTAGGCTGGGAGAATGTTGGAAGCACATATAAAAGAATATCCATATTTTTTATTAGCCGTTTAAGGCTGGCATTTTGTAATTTTGTCTCCATTTTTTTTAAAGCTTCTCTGGCTTCAGCAGTTAACTGTCTAGGTGAATCTAATGCTGAATCATCATTGAGAATATTATACAATGGCTTTAACTTATAATTTGGTAATTTTAAATAACATCTTATCTAATTTATATCTCCCAACAACTTTTGAAAATCATTAAGAGTTCTTAAATTATCTTTTCTAATCTCTATCTTTTGTGGAATAATTGTATGAGGGAGAATCTTAGCCCCTAGATAGTTAACAACAGTGTCCTTTTGTACCTTTTTTGAGGCTATGACTAAATTATGTATCTCAAGCAATTTTACCAATTTTGTATATGCCTTATTAAGCGTTTTATCATCTTTGGCAGCCAATAAAATATCATCCATATAATGAACACATCTAATCTTTGGAAAGTCCATTCTCAAAGGAGCAATTGCTTCTGCTACAAACAACTGACATATAGTAGGACTATTGGCCATCCCCTGTGGCAACATTATCCATTCATACCTTAGATCAGGTTGTTCATGATTACAAGAGGGCAGCGTAAACGCAAAACGCCCTGAATCCTTGGCATACAAAGGTATGGAAAAGAAGCAATCTTTAATATCTATAGAGATGATAGGCCATGATGTAGGTAAAGAAGTTAAAAGTGGAAGACCACGTTGTACAGGGCCCATAATTTGTATCTGTTGATTAATAGCTCTAAGATCGTGAAGCAGTCTCTATTTATCAGATTTTTTCTTAATGACGAAAATAGGAGTATTCCATGGAGATACAGAGGATTTTATATGCCCCAGATCCAGTTGCTCCCGCATTAGAGTCTTAGCAGCTTCCAGTTTTTTAGAGGAAAGTGGCCACTGAGGAACCCATACCGGCTCCTCTGTTTTCCAGGTAATAGGAATACCTCCCTCAGTGGCCCCTAGGAAAAACCCAGACCTAGATTCTTTGGTCTCGGTTGTGGAATAATAGGACTGGTACGACCCTGTAGATGTTTCCCGAGGCCTCGGCCTGGGACGTATCCCATTCGTTTTATGATACCTTGAGATGTTTCTGAGTATTCATTTGTGAGTTTAAAACCCATATCCTTTAACAAATCTCTTTCCCATAATGAAATTGGTAAGTCTAACACATAAGGTTGCATGGTCCCTGAATGCCCTTTCTGATCTTTTTAAGGCAATTGTCTAGCATTTATATCAGGAGCCTTAGCATAGCCTAAACCTTGTAAACTTTGAGAAGAAACCTGTATAGGCCAGCCAGAGGGCCAATCTTTAGTGGCTATGATGCTCTTATCAGCTCCAGAATCTAGTAAGCCTAAGATTTTCTTACCATTCACTATTAACTCAAGGGTTGGACGTTGATCAAGGTCTAAAGCTAGGAAAGTTAAGTTTGATCCAGTGGAGCCAAAGTTTCCCTCTCCTCTCTCTCTGGCTTGTGTTGGAAACTTGTCATGCAAGCTTGGCAAAAGCAGTAACTGTGCTATCCTGTCTCTAGGAGAAATGGCTGTAATCCCTCTAGGAGATTCTATCATGATCTTTACTACACCCATGTAATCAGGATCTATAACTCCAGGATGTACTCGTAAACCTTTTAATGCTGTAGATGATCTTCCTATAAGCAAACCTACTGTGCCAGGCTCAAGGGGTCCCTTAAAATCGGTGTCAATAAGCTGGACCCCCATTTTGGGAGTTAATACGAGTCTGGTGGTGGAGCGTAAGTCCAGCCCCGCGGAGCCTGTAGTGGCTCTCCTCGGTCCCTCGGATGACGAAGAGAGGGCCAGGTTTTGGGACTCTGCTCCTGGTTCTGATCCTCCATGGCCCCATATATTTGTGGGCCCTGGGGTCGTGGGCCCCGTCGTCCGTTTTTTGAACGGGCTCCTCCATACCCCTGAACAAGAGGCTGTCCATTGATGTCTTTTACTGATCTACAATCCTTAGCCCAATGATTTCCTTTTCTACATCTAGGACATAAGCCAGGTTGCTTAGGGCGCGGAGCAAAGTTATTGACTTTAGTGTTTCCTCCCTCGGGGCATTGCTTTTTTAAATGTCCTTGCTTGCCGCATTTAAAGCAAGCTCTTGAACCTCCACCTTTCTTAGTTAATTGCATCATAGCAGCTGCTAGTCCAGCATTAGTCAGCGGACCCCCTAACTCCCTATAGACTTTTATCCAGACTTCAAGGCCTTTACCCTTATATGGAGTTATTGTAGCTCTACACTCTTTTGTACATTGTTTATAAATCA
The DNA here is from genome assembly GCF_003668045.3 of Cricetulus griseus. Taxonomy (NCBI): domain Eukaryota; kingdom Metazoa; phylum Chordata; class Mammalia; order Rodentia; family Cricetidae; genus Cricetulus; species Cricetulus griseus. The sequence goes on from NW_023276806.1 coordinate 6,752,566, forward strand.
GCTGTTTGATCAAAGGCATAGCAGCATCTGGATCCCCAAACACTCTTCCTGCAGCTTCTACCATTCTTGTCACAAAGTCTGAAAAGGGTTCCATAGGACCCTGTAATATCTTTGTAAGATTTCCATTGACCTCACCTTTGTTAGGCAGAGACCTCCAAGCCCTAATGGCTATTTGATTAATCTGATCATACATTTGAGGAGGATATCCTGTTTGTTGCTGTGCAAAACGTCCTTGACCAAGAAGCATGTCCACATCTCAATATTGATCATCAGCTGTACGATTAATCGCACCTTGATCATTGGCAAATTTAATTTGAAAAGCTCTCCAATCCAAATATTGTCCTGGTGATAAGCAAGCTCTTACCAAATTTGTCCAATCATTGGGTGTCATACAGTAGCGACCGAGCGCCTCTACCTGAGTAATTGTAAAAGCTGCCGTCACCCCATAGGTGCGTACCGATTTTGCCAGAGCTTTGACTATTTTAAAGTCAATTGGTTCATGATATCTCTGTTGGTTACCGTCTGTAAAAACTGGATAAGCCAGTGGTCGAGTAACCCGAAACTCAGTGCGAACCGTACGCCACATTTCCGGACAGAAGGTGGAGCAACCAGGACCTCCTACTTCCTCTTTCGAGCAGTAGGGGGGAGGAGCGGTAGGGCTCCTTGCTTTACAGTCGCCATTTTAGGACGCTGTTTTTTTGATACTTTTAATGAATGTTTTTCTATGAGCTCAATAATCTCTTCCTCCTCTTCCTCCATGATGTCCTCATCCTCACATATATCCTCCTCTGATTCTGAATCCTCTCCTGGTTCTTTTAATTCCTTCCTCAACCTTCCTAGAGAAGGATAGACTCGCTTCTTATCCCTTTTCTGTTTCTCCTTTGTTCTCTCACTTTCTGACTGTTCTGACCTTTCTTCTTGGAGCATTTTAAGGGCAGCCTGTCCATTTGCTATAGCTTTCTTATTTCCCCCTTTGTCCTCTAGACAGCTGCGCACCAGGCGCCAAACCGGGCGAACACTCGGCTTCAACGCTCCTTGCTCCCAGGCAAAATCCAGGTCTTTCCCTAATTTATCCCAACTATCCACAGTGAGATTGCCCGAGGCTGCAAACCAGGGTGCAATGGTGTCGCATTCACTCAGGAACCTCTGTAATGTGGCTTTAGTTAACCTTAAATTGTTAGAATGAAGTAGCTCTTGAAGAGCCAGAAAAATTGGATGTGATTGTGATGATCCCATTGTGCTTTTGTCTTAATTAGCACGCTCCGAAGGTGTGCAAGTAGGATAACACCACCAGAAAACAAAAGCCCACACTGCGATATTAAAAAGCAACCAAATCACCACTATAATAGCGGGGTCCATTAACTTACTTTCACTCTGCAAATTAAAGCAGAAGCGAGGGTTTTTTACTTTCGGTTCGCCTTTGTCTCGAACAGTGTTGCTCCTTTCCGGAGACTTTACTGCCTCTTCCCCGAGGGCTTTGGTACTCTTTTACTGAGACCTATCTCCTCTTTCCTGAGGACCTTGGTGCTCCTTTACCGGAGACCTATCTCCGCATTCACCGCGGACTTTACAGTTCCACTTACCTTGGGAACTTACCGGCGCCGCCCCGACTGTGAGAAGTTCTGAATTCCCCGTACGGGCCACCACTTGCGGCGTCCACCCTTGACCAGCAAGAAAGACGCCACACCGAGGAATCTTCTTCAAACACAGTTTAATCGGGAACCTCTTTGCTTTGTACAATGTATAATGGAGGCGGCGGCCCCAGGCCGAGGGAGACGGGGCCTGATATAGTCTACATCTACCAATCACCTAACCCTACGTGGCGCGCCAGGATAGGTTGTCTCCAAGCAGAATTAAGAGGATACATGACCTCTACCATATTTGGAGTTGTTTACCACAGAGAGCGCTCGCTGTCGGGCTGGCGGAAGGCGGAAACCAGCGCCATCTTTTGGGTGCGGTTTTCTGCAGCTCTCTACACCAGGCCTAGCAGTGACCCTGTCTTCTACAGTAATTGCGCTTGTGTAGACTTGTACATCCATGCTGTTAGCCCTGTGTCTGTATAATTCCACTGCCTACACCTTTATCTTCCTACAGTCTTCCTAAGAACTACATCTTCAGTGCCTGGCTTGGAGCCTGTGCAACCCCATTCAATATATACGCACTCCATCCACAAGCCCGTGACTGGGCTGCAGTCAGGTGAAGACCACCAAGTGCAGCTGACACTAGGTAACGTTGTCGCATTCTCACTGCTACACTGGCATGAGCCTGCCTTGTTGTCTTTTCAATTCCTTCACCTCTTGGTCCAAATTGTATGTCCTAAATTTCACATCAACTTGGTTTTGTTTTTAATCTACATTCCCATAAAGTAAATTGCAATTCTTCAAATAATGAAAATTTCAGTGTTACTGAAGCAAAAGCTCCTAGAGGGAAGTATTTTTTTAATTTTCACACATACACAAAATTTATTTATTCTTATAATTCCATTTTACATTCCAACCACAGTTCTCCCTTCCACCCGTCCTCTACTCCACCTCACCTCCTCCCCCCCAGCCCACCCCCAGTCCACTCCTCCTCACAGATAAGGGCTCCCATGAGGAGGCAACAAAGTCTGACACAATAGGTTGGGGCAGGGCCAGACCCCTCCCCACTGCATTAAGGCTGAGCATGGAATCCCACCATAGGGAATGGGTGCCAACAAGCCAGCTCATGTGTCACATTCATTGTCCTACTGCCAGGGGCCCCTCTGATAGTCCAGGCTTCACAACTGTTTCCCACATATGGAGGGCCTAGCTCAGTCCCCTGGAGTCTCTACTGCTGTCACTCTAGAGTTTCTACAAGCTTGCCTCAGCTGACTCTGTAGGTTTCTCCATCATGGTCTTGACCTCCCTTGCTGTCTTCAACTGGATTTGCTGAGCTGGGCCTGGTGCTTGGTTGTGGATCTCTGCATCTGGTTCCATCAATTGTTGGATGAGGGCTCTATGATGATAGTTGGGGTATTCACCAATCTTATTACAGGGGAAGGTCAATTCGGAGACCCTCTCCACTATTGCTTGCAGTCATCCTTGTGAATTCTTGGAAATTACCCTCACACTAGGTTTCTCTCTAACCCCATAGTGGGTTTCTCTATTAAGATATCTCTTTCATTGCTCTTCCACTGCATCCCCAACCACCCTGCTCCCTCCTGTTCTCATCCCTCCTCCCCTCAACCACCCTGCTCCCTCCTGTTCTCATCCCTCCTCCCCTCAACCACCCTGCTCCTCCTGTTCTCATCCCTCCTCTGCTCCCCTTTACCACCCTTCTCTGTCCCAAGTTTACCCAGTAGATATCATCTAATTTCTCTTCCCGGGGTGTTCCTTGTGTCCCTGTTAGTGTCCTCCTTGTTATCTAGCTTCTCTGGAGCTGTGGATTGTAATCTTGTTATCCTTTGTTTTACATCTAATATCCACTTATGAGTGAATATATATCATGTTTGTCTTTCTGAGTCTGAGTTACCTCACTCAGGATTTTTTTTTCTAGTTCCATCCATTTGCCTTCAAATTTCATGAGGTCATCATTGTTTACAGCTAAGTAGTACTCCATTGTATAAATGTACCACATTTTTTTTATACATTCTTTAGTTGAGGGGCATCTAGGTTGTTTCCAGGTTCTGGCTATTAAAAAAAATGCTGCTATGAACATTGTTGAGCAAGTGTCCTTGTGGTGTGATTGAGCATCCTTTGGGTACATGCCCAAGAATAGTATCGCTGGATCTTGGGATAGATTGATTTCCAATTTTCTTAGAAATCACCATACTGATTCCCAAAGTGGCTGTACAAGTTTGTACTCCCACCAACAATGGAGGAGTGTTCCTCTGACTTCACATCCTCTCCAACATAAACTGCCCTCAGTATTTTTCATCTTAGCATTCTGGCAGCTGTAAGTGGAATCTATTCAATATTGTACTCAAACTTCTAGCTAGAGCAATGAGACAACAAAAGGAGATGAAGGGGATGCAAATTGGAAAGCAAGAAGTCAAACTCTCACTGTTTGCAGATGATATGATAGTATGCATAAGTGACCCCAAAAACTATTAGGAAACTCCTACAGCTGATAAACACCTTCAGTAATGTGGCAGGATATAAGATTAACACAAAAATCAGTAGCCCTTCTATATACAAATAATAAGCAGGCTGAGAAAGAAATCAGAGAAATACCACCTTTTTCAATAGCCACAAATATAAAATATCTTGCAGTAATTCTAATCAAACAAGTGAAAGACCTGGATGACAAGAACTTTTGGTCCCTAAAGAAAGAAATTGAAGAAGATATCAGAAAATGGAAATATCTCCCATGCTCTTGGATAGGTAGGAACAACATAGTAAAAATGGCAATCTTGCCAAAAGCAATCTACAGATTCAATGCCATCCCCATCAAAATCCCAACACAATTCTTCACAGATCCTCAAAAGAACAATGCTCAACTTCATATGGAAAAACAAAATATCCAGGATAGCCAAAACAATCCTGTACATTAAAGGAACTTCCCAGAGGTATCACCATCCCTGACTTCAAGCTCTGCTATAGAGCTATAGTAATAAAGCAGCTTGTTATTGGCGCAAAAAAAAAACAGACATGTGGATCAATGAAGTCAAATAAAAAAACCCTGATATTAATCCACACACCTAAGAACACCTGATTTTTTACAAAGAAGCTAAAATTATACAATAGAAAAAAGAAAGCATCTTCATCAAATAGTGCTGGCATAACCAGAAGTCAACATGTAGAAGACTGCAGATAGATCCATATCTATCCCCATGCACAAAACTCAAGTCCAAATGGATCAAAGACCTCAATATAAATCCATCCACACTGAACCTCAGAAGAGAAAGTGGGAAATACCCTTGAATGCATAGATACAGGAGACTGCTTCCTGAACATAACACTAGTAGCACAGACACTGAGATCAGCAATTAATAAACAGGACCTCCTGAAACTGAGAAGCTTCTGTAAGGCAAAGGACACAGTCAGTAAGACAAAACAGAATGGGAAAAGTTATTCACCAACCTCACATCTGAAAGAGGGCTGATCCCCAAAACATATAAAGAACTCAAGAAACTAGACATCAAAATACAAAATAACTCAGTTGAAAAATGGTGTACAGAGCCAAACAGAGAATTCTCACCAGAAGAATCTCAAATGGCCAAAAGACATGTAAGGGAGTGCTCAACATCCTCAATCATGAGGGAAAATACTGTAATTGATTCCCGCCCCCATTCTTTCTAAATCTCTGGAGTACCGCCTGGATGTCACAGGGCAGGTATTTTGTAAATATCTGCTAGGGAAATGTGGATTTACACTAATATCATATTCTGGTTTTGGAGACATAAAGGGATGAATCTAAGAAAAGAAAATGGCCACACTCTAATAAAAATAGCACCATCTGTCAAAGGACAAAATGGGCGGGTCACAGAAACCTTTGAGAGCGAAGGCATAAGGATGGAGGTGGATGACAAGTTCCTGCCTTGTACCAGGTACTCAAGCCCTTGGGTCCTCTGTCCTCTCCTGAGACCCACCTCACAGGAAGGCTGAGCACACTGAAGAAGGCAGTGACAGCAGGGCACTGGGCTCAGACAAAGGTGCCCCAGCCACTCCCACTGGCATTCCAATGATGCAGAGGGTGTTGTCCCAGTACCTGCTGCAGTATTGTTAGCGCTATGGCAACCACAGGTGCTGGGCATCTTTGCATCCCATTCTTCCACTATATTGGATTTCTGACGACAGAGTGGTTACTGTAGTCTAGTGACAACTTCCCACTCTCAGGATGGCGGCTTGTGCAATTCCTATGAAATGAACTGAGAAAACTGAACACAGCTCAACTCAGGAGGTCTGTCGCCAAGCCTGTCACCTGCCGAGAAGGTCTCTCAGAAGCTACTCTAGAGGCTTATGGGGTTGCTTTTTTTTTTTCTTCCTCACAGTTTCCCCGTGTTCATTGACTCCCCCTTCCTTCTTCTCTGAGGAGGGTTAGGAAATGAGAATGATGGGGCGGGCTGACAATCTCCCCCTCATCATGCCTAGGATGCTACAAATCTGCTTCCGGTTTCTAACAAACTAGAAGAACAAACTGCTAGAGAAGGGCTGCAAGACAGATAGCTGGTCAGTATTCCAGAGATCACAAACCAGTTCCAGAGATACACAAAAGCCAGTTCAAGAGATCAAAAACAAGTTCCAGAGATACACAAAATCCAGTTCCAGAGATCAAAATCAACCAGTTCCAGAGATGACAAACCAGTTCCAGAGAGACAAAAACCAGTTCCAGAGACACAAAAACCAGTTCTAGAGATAAAAAACCAGTTCCAGAGATCAAAATCAACCAGTTCCAGAGATCACAAACCAGTTCCAGAGACACAAAAACCAGTTCCAGATATCAAAAACCAGTTCCAGAGATACACAAAAACCAGTTCCAGAGACACAAAAACCAGTTCCAGAGACACAGAAACCAGTTACAGAGATACACAAAAACCAGTTCCAGAGATACACAAAAACCAGTTCCAGAGACACAGAAACCAGTTACAGAGATACACAAAAACCAGTTCCATAGATACACAAAAACCAGTTCCAGAGATCACAAACCAGTTCCAGAGACACAAAAACCAGTTCCAGAGATACACAAAAACCAGTTCCAGAGATCAAAAACCAGTTCCAGAGACACAAAAACCAGTTCCAGAGACACAAAAACCAGTTCCAGAGATCAAAAACCAGTTCCAGAGATCAAAAACCAGTTCCAGAGACACAAAAACCAGTTCCAGAGACACAAAAACCAGTTCCAGAGATCAAAAACCAATTCCAGAGACACAAAAACCAGTTCCAGAGACACAAAAACCAGTTCCAGAGACACAAAAACCAGTTCCAGAGACACAAAAACCAGTTCCAGAGACACAAAAACCAGTTCCAGAGACACAAAAACCAGTTCCAGAGATACAAAAACCAGTTCCAGAGACACAAAAACCAGTTCTAGAGATCAAAAACCAGTTCCAGAGATCAAAATCAACCAGTTCCAGAGATCACAAACCAGTTCCAGAGACACAAAAACCAGTTCCAGATATCAAAAACCAGTTCCAGAGATACACAAAAACCAGTTCCAGAGACACAAAAACCAGTTCCAGAGACACAAAAACCAGTTCCAGAGATCAAAAACCAGTTCCAGAGACACAAAAACCAGTTCCAGAGACACAAAAACCAGTTCCAGAGATCAAAAACCAGTTCCAGAGATCAAAAACCAGTTCCAGAGACACAAAAACCAGTTCCAGAGACACAAAAACCAGTTCCAGAGACACAAAAACCAGTTCCAGAGACACAAAAACCAGTTCCAGAGACACAAAAACCAGTTCCAGAGACACAAAAACCAGTTCCAGATATCAAAAACCAGTTCCAGAGATACACAAAAACCAGTTCCAGAGACACAAAAACCAGTTCCAGAGACACAAAAACCAGTTACAGAGATACACAAAAACCAGTTCCAGAGATACACAAAAACCAGTTCCAGAGACACAGAAACCAGTTACAGAGATACACAAAAACCAGTTCCAGAGATACACAAAAACCAGTTCCAGAGACACAGAAACCAGTTACAGAGATACACAAAAACCAGTTCCAGAGATACACAAAAACCAGTTCCAGAGATCACAAACCAGTTCCAGAGATACACAAAAACCAGTTCCAGAGATACACAAAAACCAGTTCCAGAGACACAAAAACCAGTTCCAGAGATACACAAAAACCAGTTCCAGAGACACAAAAACCAGTTCCAGAGACACAAAAACCAGTTCCGGAGACACAAAAACCAGTTCCAGAGACACAAAAACCAGTTCCAGAGACACAAAAACCAGTTCCGGAGACACAAAAACCAGTTCCAGAGACACAAAAACCAGTTCCAGAGACACAAAAACCAGTTCCAGAGACACAAAAACCAGTTCCAGAGACACAAAAACCAGTTCCAGAGACACAAAAACCATTTCCAGAGATACAAAAACCAATTCCAGAGACACAAAAACCAGTTCCAGAGACACAAAAACCAGTTCCAGAGACACAAAAACCAGTTCCAGAGACACAAAAACCAGTTCCAGAGACACAAAAACCAGTTCCAGAGACACAAAAACCAGTTCCAGAGACACAAAAACCAGTTCCAGAGACACAAAAACCAGTTCCAGAGACACAAAAACCAGTTCCAGAGACACAAAAACCAGTTCCAGAGACACAAAAACCAGTTCCAGAGATACAAAAACCAGTTCCAGAGACACAAAAACCAATTCCAGAGACACAAAAACCAGTTCCAGAGATACAAAAACCAGTTCTAGAGACACAAAAACCAATTCCAGAGATCAAAAACCAGTTCTAGAGACACAAAAACCAGTTCTAGAGACACAAAAACCAATTCCAGAGATCAAAAACCAGTTCCAAAGATCACAAACCAGCGCTTGAAGCCCATTGAGTGTCTTAACCTCTCCCAACAGAAGCCCTTAGAGAATGAGGATGCTGGAGTGTGGTTACAAGATTAATGAAACATGAGAAATATTAAATATAAAACAGTCATCTCGTGGGTGGCTAAATGAACGCTTTGTAGTTATTAGTGTATGGAATCTATGACCCATGTTCCAGAACGGTTTGGAATGAGTCTAATCAAACCCTATGTGCGGTGTGTTGACGAGGAATAGGCAGGTGTTGAGCGCCTCACGCCCCGTCATCCATTCTCCTTTCCCACGTGCTTGGTCATCTCTGTGGCGTCTCCCTTCACCATGCCGAATTCCACACGATACTCAAACACCCGATTCTGAGAGTTACTCACTCATCCCTTCTCAAAATGACTGAATCGGGAGACAACACCGACAGCTGCGTATTTTAATGGAGGCGTTTCTCAGAAGAAATGTCAACCGCAAATCTGCCTTGGCAGATGCTTGCCATGTTACTTTCTGTCTTACTTCTTAACGCTGGCAAGCGGCGCCGCCTGTGGGATGCGCAGCTTCCAGAGTAATAGCCAAAGGAGGGGAAACGGAGTGTTTACTTCGGTGTTTAGTTCGGTTTATGTAAAATATTTGTGGGCCTTTTTACCATAAATAATGTGTGTGTGTGTGTCTGTGTGTGTGTGTGTGTGTCTGTGTGTGTGTGTGTGTCTGTGTCTGTGTGTGTGTGTCTGTGTGTCTGTGTGTGTGTGTGTGTGTCTGTGTGTGTGTGTGTGTGTGTCTGTGTGTGTGTGTGTCTGTGTGTGTGTCTGTGTGTGTCTGTGTGTGTGTCTGTGTGTGTGTGTCTGTGTGTGTCTGTGTGTGTGTCTGTGTGTGTGTCTGTGTGTGTGTGTGTCTGTGTGTGTGTCTGTGTGTGTGTGTCTGTGTGTGTGTCTGTGTGTGTGTGTCTGTGTGTGTGTCTGTGTGTGTGTGTGTGTCTGTGTGTGTGTCTGTGTGTGTGTGTGTGTGTGTCTGTGTGTGTGTGTGTCTGTGTGTGTGTCTGTGTGTGTGTGTGTGTCTGTGTGTGTGTCTGTGTGTGTGTCTGTGTGTGTGTGTGTCTGTGTGTGTGTCTGTGTGTGTGTCTGTGTGTGTGTGTGTCTGTGTGTGTGTCTGTGTGTGTGTCTGTGTGTGTGTCTGTGTGTGTGTCTGTGTGTGTGTGTCTGTGTGTGTGTCTGTGTCTGTGTGTGTGTCTGTGTGTGTGTCTGTGTGTGTGTGTGTCTGTGTGTGTGTCTGTGTCTGTGTGTGTGTCTGTGTGTGTGTGTCTGTGTGTGTGTGTCTGTGTGTGTCTGTGTGTGTGTGTCTGTGTGTGTCTGTGTCTGTGTGTGTGTCTGTGTGTGTGTGTGTCTGTGTGTGTGTCTGTCTGTGTGTGTCTGTGTGTGTGTGTCTGTGTGTGTGTGTGTGTCTGTGTGTGTGTCTGTGTGTGTCTGTGTGTGTGTGTGTCTGTGTGTGTGTGTCTGTGTGTGTGTGTCGTGTGTGTGTCTGTGTGTTGTGTGTGTGTCTGTGTGTGTGTCTGTGTGTGTGTGTGTGTCTGTGTGTGTGTCTGTGTGTGTGTGTCTGTGTGTGTGTGTCTGTGTGTGTGTGTGTCTGTGTGTGTCTGTGTGTCTGTGTGTGTGTGTGTCTGTGTGTGTGTGTGTCTGTGTGTGTGTGTGTCTGTGTGTGTGTGTGTCTGTGTGTGTGTGTCTGTGTGTGTGTGTGTCTGTGTGTGTGTCTGTGTGTGTGTGTGTGTGTCTGTGTGTGTGTGTCTGTGTGTGTCTGTGTGTGTGTGTCTGTGTGTGTGTCTGTGTGTGTCTGTGTGTCTGTGTGTGTCTGTGTGTGTGTGTGTGTGTCTGTGTCTGTGTGTGTGTGTGTGTGTTCTGTGTGTGTGTGTGTGTGTCTGTGTGTGTGTCTGTGTGTCTGTGTCTGTGTGTGTGTCTGTGTCTGTGTGTCTGTGTGTGTGTGTGTGTGTGTGTGTGTGTGTGTGTGTGTGTGTACTCATATGTGGGTGGGCGTCTTAGTTACTTTTCAGTTGCTGTGAAAAGACATCCTGTGACCCAACCAACTCCTAAAGGAAAGTGTTTATTTGGAGCGTAGTTTGGTGGGGAGCTTAGCCTAGCAGAGGGCGGCAGGTTTGGTGCTGGAGCTGTGGGCCAGAGCTCGCATCTTGAGACACAACCATGAGGCAGAGAAAGAGCTGACTGAAAATGTGCTGGCTTTTGAATCCTTGAGCCCATCCCCAGTGACACACCTCCTCCAACAAGGCCACACCTTCTAACCCTCCCCCAAATAGTTCTACCAACTGGGAACGAGCATTCAAACACCTGAGGGTATGAGGACGGTTTTCATTCAAACCACCATAGTGGGTGCTGTAAATGAGGAATGCAGGTGTCTAAGGAGAAAGTTAAGAGAAAAAACGATCCGTGATTCTGCAACCCAGAAATAACCACTGTGAACATTTAACCTTTCCACGCTCCATCTTTCCTATACTTTGCTAATGATTGTTGGCATTGCACTTTGTTTGCATTGTGTTTATCTTTAAGTTTTGTCATGATCCAAAGTCTGCAAAGCGTCAGCTGGGTCACTTATGTCCCCTTTAGAAGCCTCTTCAGGAAAGACTTCTGCTTCATCACGTCTGTGTGAGGAGACGCTGTTAGGAAAGCGGGTTCTTTTGTCATCTCTTAAATAGCATACAGATGCACTTGCTGTGTGCTCTGATCCTGGCGTCCGGGAAGCTGAAAAGCCCATGTTCATTGAGCATTGTACCACCCGCCCTCTGGAGATCCTGAGAATGCCCAGGACAAGTTCTGACCCCAGCAAGTTTCCAGCCAGAGCTGATGGTGAAACCCAGAGGAGCTGGGGGTGAGCCCCACAGCTTGCAAGCAGGATGCCGCTAAATTGCCCAGAGAGTTCTCGGATCCTGAATTCCTTTCGTTCCACTTTACAATGAGTCATGCTTCAAAGAACTGTGTTTCTTACCTCAAATACAATTATCATTTCGACCATGGAATATGATTTGCCAGTTGAATAGTATATTTCCTAATCCTACCCAAAAAAGAAAAGTGAGAGGGGGAGGGGGGCGATGAATAGGCTTACTTTTGTATCATGTACGCTGATTGGCTTAAGTAAACCCAGTGTTTTCACTGATGGAAAAACAGAAATAAAAATTTCACTTCCCTCAAAAACACCAAAGAGGCCCTTCAGATTCCAATAATTTAGGTTGTATAAAAATATTTTCTTTTTCCACAAGCATTACAGTAAGGAATAGTTTTATATAATCTTGATGCTACTATGGAAAGGTCTTGTGTTCATGCATATGGAAGGTAGAAGTGAGAATGGGTTTTAAGGTCAGGCATAGTAGCGCATGCCTTTAATCCCAGCACCCAGGGCCAGAGGCAAGTGGATCTCTGTAAGTTCAAGGCCAGCGGGTCTACATAGCCAGTTCCAGGCCAGCCAGGTTACAAAGTGAGACCCAATCTCAAAAGAAAAAAAGATGATTTAAAATCTTTTTTCTTATCATTTTCTACAAAATTTTCTACTGTAACATGTGCTTTTGGTGATATGAAGAAAATAAAAATTGCTTGAAAACTGTACATGGTAAAGATAAAAAACCAAAACAGTAAGTCAGCTGATTCAAATAAATGGGAGAATTCGGTTCAAACACAGCAACATGGTAGCTACGGGACAGCAGTGAAATGCCCTCCGTAAGGCGAGGGCGCACAGTGAGCCTAGCTAAATTCTTCGAAGGCCTCTGGCCAGATCACTCATGAGCTTCAATTGCCATTATGTATTACTCTCATGGTATATCAAACTGTCAAATTCAGTAACAGCATTTTCTCCCTCCATGAAATCTTCCAGGAATTAGCCACATCAAAACTTTCCAAACCTGAGTAAGTTTGGCATTGGAAGGACCATGGATGAATCTTGGGCAAGCTAAGGACCATGGGTACTTTGGTAATGACACTAAGTTATCAAACTTCAGAAGTTACAAGCATTTATAGCACAAGAAGGGGGCTCAAAGAAGCAACCAGCAGAGCCAAGAGGAATGGATTCCTTCTGAAGGCACTAGGCTGTGTGTTCTTTGTTAATGCAAAGGGCTGCAGTCATTGGAGAACAGGTTGCAGCTGAGTGAAATTGCCCGGAGAAGGTCTAAGTGAGAGCAACAGCTGAGAGATGTTAGCGGAGGGTACACCAAGAGGAGAAGGCTAGAGGAGAGGAAGGGAGACTTGGGGCCCGAGATCCTAACAGGAAAATGGAGCCAGGTACTGAAGGCTGCTCGTCTAAGTCAGGAAGATGCAAACCGCAAAAAGCCTGTTCGTTTCCACAGCTGTAGGAAGCGTGTGAATTTTATGGTCCATTTCTTGTTCAGTGGATAAGACACCCAGAAGCCAGCAGGTTGGAGTAGGCAGACACACGGGCGGTGAGAAAGTGGAGTTGGTGGGAAGTGTGGAAAACTCAAGATGTCTCTGACTGGGAAAGAAAAAAGAAATATCAGACAGAGTGAGAGGAGGAGGTAGCGCTGAGGAGAGAGTTTGGGTTCCTTGTGTGTTGGTTTCTTTACATCATATTGGTTTGAGATCTTTTGGTTTTTGTTTTGATTTTTTTGGGAGGGAGGGGGCAAGGTCTTGCTTTGTACCCCAGGCTAGCCTTGAACTCACAGTGATTCTCATAACTTAGTGCACCAAGGGTAGGTTTCCAGGCTTGTACCAGCATGACTGCAGCACTGTCTTTCTTTTAGGGAGAACAAAACTCGGGGTGTTTCAGTGCCGCTCCAAGAGATGCATTTAAGAGGAAAAAGTCTGCCGTGAGCGGGGCTTAGCCGCTGTATCTAAAAGTCTAATGCAAATCCACCAGCAGCTCAACAAACATAAGTTTAAGGCAGGAGACCGAAAGAACCTGTGCTGGGAAAGATGTGGAAAAGTGAGCTACAGCAAGACAGGATCTTCGAAGAAGAAAGGGAGAGAGTGCAGGAGGCGTTCACCAAGAGTGTGAAGCTGACCCTGTGTGTGTGTGTGTGTGTGTGTGTGTGTGTGTGTGTGTGTGTGTGTGTGTGTGTGTGTGTGTGTTTGGGGGGGGTTGTGTCAGGGGAGGTCAGAGGACCAGGCTGGAAGGATGTTGGTGCTGGTCATGAGCTTGCATGCTCTACTGAATTTTCTCGGACTCTCTGATGACTTTTTCCTAGCTTATGTTTATTAAGCGGCTGCCCGCCTCTTGCCTCTTCTTGGAGCATCCTTCCTGTGAGTGAGTTTCCAGTGAGCTGTAGCTTCTAAAGGGCAGGAATCGTACCTTGTTCATTTTGGGGCCCAGCCCATAAGGATGATATATATTTATAGAGCTGCTGGTTGGATTTGCTTTAGACTTTTAGAAACAGTGGCTTAGACTCACTCATGGCAGGCCTTAAATGCATGTCTTGGAGTAGCACAGAAGGACTCTAAGTTTTGTTCTCCCTAAAAGAAAATCAGTGCTTCAGGCGTGGTGGTACAAGCCTGGAATCCCACCCTTGGGGCACGGGATGTGGTGACCACAGATAAGGATGAGAGTTAATGGTTGTAAGATTGGCTATCAAGCAGAATACAGGAGTGGCTTACCAGAAAGGCGGAGTCAGAACGATTGGGGGCTTCAAAAGACCTTATCTAAAATAGTTACATCAGGCCTCCTCTTTTAGAACTTTCTTTTGCTAAAATGTATATTCCTTCGAGTAGATTGAGGGGGGACCAGAATTTGCTACCCAGCACCCACATAAGGTGGCTCAAAGCTGCTTGTAACTCCAGTATCCTGGGAAATCCCATGCGTCAGGACCCTTGGACACTTGCACACACACATACACACTCACACTCACACACGCATGCACGTGAGTGCACATTGCACAGAAACATCTGGGAGACAGACTCAAGCCACAGACAAGTCACAGGGTATAGTGACAATAAGGTCGTTAAGTTTTACGTTTCCCAGGAGTACCATAGTTTCAAATGATCACTACACAGAGGCTTTATTTCTGACACTCTGCTTTAGATGGATGTGTTAGCACCAACCATATGTCTTAGAGTGAATGATCAAAAAGGAATGTGTGGTTTTAGCTGATGGACAATTTTCCGTCTGCTAGAGATAGTATCTCTCTCCTCTTTGATAAGGTCAAAGTCATAATGACATGGGATTGTCAGGGCTCAAATGCTGCTAAATTACTGTGTGATTTAAGCTTTCAGGGTCAGTATTTCCTACACAGACAACTCAGTGTTTTTCTCCTTGGATGTTAAAACTGATGTACTGTCACACGTCAGAAATGAGGATGATGTAAGCATAAGGGTCTCGGTTTAGATCTAAGCATGCATGTCAAAAAACATACTAACAAACCAGGCCGGGCGGTACCACAGTTGGGGAGGAGGAGATGGGAACATCTCTGGGTGTTGCTGGCTAACTAATCTACCTAAATTGGTGCATTCCAAGTTCAGTGAAAGACCCTGACTTGGAAAATAATGTTGTGTAACTGGAGAGATGGTTCAGTGGTTACGAACCCTGGATGCTCTGCCAGAGGACCTGGCTCAATTCCCAGGACTTACACGGCAGCTCAAAGCATTCTGGAACTCCAGTTCCGTGGATCTGATGCTCTCTTCTGGCTTTTAGCATACATGTGGTGCATAGACATACTTGTAGCCAAAAACACCCTTACACATGAAATAAAAATAAATAAAGCTGGGCAGTGGTGGTGCACACCTTTAATCCTAGTACTTGGGAAGCAGAGGCAGGTGGATCTCTGTGAGTTTGAGGTCAGCCTGGCCTACAAGAACTAGTTCCAGGATAGCTACACACAGAAACCCTGTCTCCAAAAACCAAAACAAACAAGTAAAAATAAATAATTTTTTAAAAATAAGGTTGAAAGAGATTTGAGGAAGATACCTGATGTTTCCCTCTGACCCCCCCACACCGAATACATACATTCATACACAAAAATATACATACACACATGCACAAAGCTAACCAAAATTAATGAAAACAACCCTCTGACATCATTACTGTTAGACGATAGTAGACATATGTAGCTGCAAAGTGTATCTTGATAAATGCATTGAAGGTAAATTCATCCTGACTTTGAGCTGCAGGTTCTGCTTGGAGAAGCCAGAAGCCCTTCTAGGAAGCCCAATCCAGGCTTAAGTGCTTCAGGGAGCTTCTCTCAGAAGCTTGGGGCCTGACCCTTTAGACCCCAGACTGCCCAGGATGGAGCCACCCCTGAGAGGCAGAGACTACAGACTAAGCCGAAGCCCTCCCGAGGGTTCCAATCCCCACCTGTTGGTTCTCACCCTTTCACCCCTGCCCTGAGCATCCGGCTTCTGTGTTCTCACGGTATAGCCAGCCCCATGGAGACAGCAGCAGTGAGCTTGGCTGCTTGACACATTTCCCCACAGAGAAATGAGTGAGTGGGCCTCAAATCTCAAAGCTGAAAGGAAGCCAGTCCCTGCTCTTGGCATGTAACTGCCAGGAGCACACTGTTTTCCCACTAACTCTCGGGCAGCCTTAGCGTTGTGGAGGCTCCTTCAGAGTCAGCTTCTGTACGGCACGGGAGAACCTGAGAACACGTGTGAAGGAATTTGGATCACAATTTCATTTCCAGTTACCTCTTGGAAACCATGAGCAACACTGTTTTAATGAGTGGTCTTCAGAAAGAAACTTCAAAGTTGGGTGACGGTTTGCAAGGTGGTGGGGATGACATGGGGACACCGGTCCTTAGGCATTCTCTCATTGGGTCCAGTTGCGCGTAATGGAAAACCACAGAATGCGGCAGGAAAAGGTGTTTGACAGTATCTCAGCCTTCCTTGGGACAGCCAGTTGGCTTCCTCCTCTCTTTTTCGGGCTATGGGCACTGCTTCAGGGCACCCAGGTCACTCGCCGTCCCCTACTGTGTAACGGGGAACACTCTGACCATCCCTTTCCTGTGGTCACGAAGGGTTTCTGTACTTGGTTCCACAATTCCTCTCTCAAGCACCCCCCCCCCAGTTCTGCTTTTCTCTATGTGTGGTTGCCTGTCACATTTCATTACCCACTGGCTCCATCCCGTGCTGACAGGGAGGGCGTGGGCATGGGCGACTATAAATATCTCTCTCTTTCCATTCTCATGTCTCACGCACCTGGGGGCTTCTCTCTGCCATCAAGATTCTGCTTTGGCTCCGATTCATGGTAATGTGCTCTTATTCCTAACTTCATTTCTCATGTGACCAGAAGCCCTTCTTGGCATCAGTTAGAGACTTCCAAGAACACGTTGATGTGATATTTTAAAGGAACTCTCCTAGCTTCCCTGGGGGCTGGTTAGTAGTTTTCCGGGGAAGAGGCGGGTGGGGGTAGAAGATTTTGACATTCACTGAAGCCCTTGCAAAGTTGATTTCAAATTAGATAATGAAAGCAAGTTTGGAGGACTGGGACAATAGCTCTGTCAGTACTTGCTTGCTTATGAGGACCGGAGTTCACATTCCCAGCACCCAAATAAAACGCTGGGTGTGGTGGGAGAGACAGGAGGACTCTAGGCAAATCAGTGAATTCCAGGTGAATGGGAGAATCTGCCTCAGAAATGAAGGAGGGCAGCTGCAGAAGGCCTCCCGTGTTGAACTCTGGCCTCCACAAATGTGCACACCCAACCACAGGCATCGTCTTAGCTAGATTTCCTGTTACTGTGATAAAATACCACAACCAAAGGCAACTTGAGGAGGAAAGAGTATATTTCATATTACAGCATCATCTGTCACCCGAGAAAATCAGGGCTGGAACTCAAGGCAGGAACCTGGAAGTAGAAACTGAAGCAGAAGCCATGGAGGGGAGCTGCTTCCTGGATTGCCCACATATGGCTTGCTCAGCCTGCTTTCTTATAGAACCAGGGTGGCACCGCCCACAGTGAGCTGGGGGCCCCCCCACAGTAATCATCAACCAAGAAAATGGCCTATATACACACTTGTCTACAAGCCAATCCTACCGTGGCATTTCCTTCTTCCCAGATGACTGCAGTGTAAGCCTGCAGTTGACATTAAAAGCGATCCAGCACGTGCATACACATACAGCCATGTAAACAACACACAGAGTCATGTAAACAACATACACAGCCATGTAAACAACACACACAGAGTCATGTAAACACACACACACACACACACACACACACACACACACACACACACAGAGTCACTTTCAGTCCTCCCAGCACACCCTCCCTTTCCTGCCTTTTACTCCCACTGTGACTAGCCCTCATCATTTGAGAGGCCACCGGAGAGGCAGATGCAAAGGACACAGGCCTCTAAGTCAGGCTGGCCTGAGTAAAGACCTGGCTCCTGCTCTCTGTGTCATGGTCATGGTCACAGTGCTCTCTGTGTCATGGGCCACGGTCACAGCTAACTTGGGGTTGCTGTCAGTCTGCTTCCCTGCAGAGCACAGAAGGCTAACATCTCCTCCATGGGATTACTAAAGGGGTTTAGAAAGAAAGAGGGCAAAGAGGGTGGCGTTTATTAAATGTCTGGTAGCTGTTCCGTCCTCTCTCTATCCAAACGAGAATATAGGAGAGAAGAGGGGAATCCAGCTTGTCGTGGATTCTCCAGCTCTGATTCTTACTTAACGCCCCTTGAAAAGAACGACAGCAGGACAAGGAAGAGAGGCTGAACAGACAGGATTGCACTATTTCACTGGCCTGTCCTGGCTACCTGACCCCTCAGAAATTCCCTGGGGCAGGTCTACACTGCTGGATGTGCCCCTGCCTCCTCAGCACCTTCCTTTGCTCGTCTCTGGTTTTGTCTGTGCTCTCAACTCCAGTCCTTCACCAGTAACCCATGCTGACATGACAATCCATTGCTAACCACAGTTCTTACCATCCTTACCTAATGCTACAACCACATTTGAAACCAGAGATAACAGTTCTTCAAGATGTACAGTGAACTGCAGAAAAGTGCCTCACAAAAGTCTAAAGGCAAATCTGCGTGTCCCTTTTCTCTTTCACGGTGACAGTCTTGAAAACAGGGGTGTAACCAGCACTTACACACTGGAATTTAGGCATCCCAAGACTCCCCACATGCTATCCTTACACCTTTTACACGAAGAAAATTATTACGAAATGTCAGCATTCTGAGAGATTTTTTAATGTACTATGACAAATGTAAACTGTGGCTACATTTCTGTGTGATATTCTGAGACAGATAGGCTGTGCTCAAATCTCTGTTTAATTTTCTGAAACAAATAGACTATGGCTAAGTCTGTTTAATATTTTTGTTTGGTTCTGAGTTTTCCTGATACAGTTAGCTCACTCATGACAAATACCAAAGCTTATTCACAACGAGTCTCCATACGCTGTCCTCAGGTGGATCGTGAAAAACTATCAAGTCACTTTCAGTAATTATGGCCTTAAAGTTACATACCCAGACAGTAGCCCAGATCTTGGTGACATGTGAATGTCACTAAACCAAAATCTTTGAAGATTGTGTGTGTGTGTGTTTGTGTGTGTGTACTTGTGTGTGTACTTGTGTATGTGTACTTGTGTGTATACTTGTGCGTGTGTACTTATGCGTGTGTACTTCTGTGTATGTACTTGTGTGTGTGCTTGTGTACATGTGTACTTGTGTGTGTATGTACTTGTGTACATACCTACATGCCTATTTGCATCCGTGGAGGACAGCAGAAGCATGGTGCACCCTGCTCCATCGCCCTCCTCATAATCCTTGAGTCAGGGTCTCTCCCTGAACCCAAGTTTTCTCAGCTAGACTGGAAGCCAGCCAGCCCCAGCAACCTTCCCAAACACACACACATACACACTCACACACACACACTCACACTCACACACATACACTCTCACACACTCACACTCACTCTCACACACTCACACTCACACACACACTCACACTCTCACACTCACACTCACACTCTCACACACACACTCTCACACATACACTCTCACACACTCACACACACTCACACACACTCACACACTCACACACACACACTCACACACTCACACACTCTCACACATACACTCTCACACACTCACACACACTCACACACACTCTCACACACTCACACACACTCACACTCTCACACATATACTCTCTCTCTCTCTCTCACACACACACACTCACACACACACACACACACACACACACACACACAAGTAGGTCCTTACTTGTCTTTGTGCTTTCAGAGCAAGCCTCAGCCCCAGAGCTGTCTCTGCAGTCCCCAACATCTTTACCTTCAATTTCCACTCTTTTGTCTTCTCCCCAAATAAAATAGAAATGCTGTAGTGGGGAGCACATACAGGAGAGTGCCCAGTTTCTGTTCTTAGAGTTTCAGCTCGAGCATTGACTGATTTCAAAAAGTGCATAGAACATTGATTCAGCGGCTGCATTGTCCTCCGTTGAGGAACCTGTCTACTGTGTTTGACCACTCTTTTTATTATTTGATGTTTAGGTCTCTGAGTTTTTATCAATATAAAGATGTGACAAGAATCTTCAGTTGTCCATGCCATAACTTCCTTTTTCAGAACTATTTGCCCCAAAAAAACCCGAAATTCAAAATTCTTTAGGTTCTTGAAACAAATGGCAAAATGGCTTCATGGGAAAACTTGTCATTGCCCATTGTGTGTCCTGTCAGCAAGAGCACGCTGTTTAAATACAAGTTTCAGTTGTGTATGTCGGTTCCCTTTCTCACCGCTGTGAGCAAACACTGCTGAGGGAGAAAGGGTTTGTTTTAGCTGTGGTTCAGGGGATGTAGCCGATTATGACAGCAGGACTCACTACTGTCCACAGTGGTGGGAGACTGCCTGCTCACACTCAGGAGATCAGGAGGCACAGAAAACAGAATGTCAGCATCCAGTTCCCTTTCTCCTGCTTCCCTTTGTACTTAGTTTGAACCACAATCCCTGGGCTGGCACCAAGCACATTTGGTTAAGCCTCCCTGGAAATGCTGTTCCCACAGGCCTAGGGATGCATGTGCTGGGTGACTGCAAATGCCGTTCAGTTGACTATGACAACGTCCCAGCACAGATAGAGTTCAAAGATGATGGAGACCCTAGATGCCATTTAGTGTGGTCCTTCAACGGAAGATTGTTTTCCAAGGAGTGTGGCCCAAAGTTCCTAAAAAATTGCTCTCTGCCACATTCTCCATTGTGCTCCCTTGCCTGACACACACCAGCACAAAATATATGAATAACTACATGGTTGAATATAACTCTATATTGTTCCACACAATAGAAGCAGAAGGTTCATTGCCAAATTCTTTTTACGAGGCTACAATTACCTTGATACCCAAGCCACACAAGGAGACAACTAAGAAAGAGAACTACAGACCAATATTCTTCATGAACATCGATGCAAAAATACCCAGTAAAATACTGGCAAATCGAATCCAAGAACACATCAGAGAAATCATCCACCATGATCAAGTAGGCTTCATCCCGGGGATGCAAGGATGGTTCAACATATGAAAATCCATCAATGTGATCCACCATATAAACAAACTGAAAAAGAAAAACCACATGATCATCTCACTAGATGCTGAAAAAGCCTTTGACAAAATCCAACATCCCTTCATGATAAAGGTCTTGGAGAGATCAGGGATAACAGAAACATACCTCAACATAATAATGCAATATAAAGCAAACCAACAGCCAACATCAAATTAAATGGAGACAAACTCAATGTGATTTCTCTAAAATCCGGTACAAGGCATGGCTGTCCACTCTCCCCATATCTCTTCAATATTGTCTTGAAGTTCTAGCTAGAGCAATAAGACAACAAAAGGAGATCAAGGGAATACAAATTGGAAAGGAAGAAGTCAAACTCTCACTATTTGCCAGTGATATGATGGTTTACATAAGTAACCCAAATAATTCTACCAGGGAACTCCTATAGCTGATTAATACTTTCAGCAAAGTGGCAGGATACAAGATTAACTCAAAAAAATCTGTAGCCCTACTATATATAGACAATTAAGGAGTTGAGAAAGAAATCAGAGAAACATCACCCTTTACAATAGCCACAAACAACATAAAATATCTTGGTGTAACACTAACCAGACAGGTGAAAGACCTGTATGACAAGAACTTTGAGTTATTAAACAAAGAAATTAAATAAGATACTAGAAAATGGAAAGATCTCCCATGCTCTTGGATAGGTAGGATCAACATAGTAAAAATGGCAATCTTGCCAAAAGCAATCTACAGATTCAATGCCATCCCCATCAAAATCCCAAGACAATTCTTCACAGACCTTGAAAGAATAATTCTCAACTTTATATGGAGAAACAAAAGACCCAGGATAGCCAAAACAACCCTGTACAATAAAGGAACTTCTGAAGGCATCACCATCCCTGATTTCAAGCTCTATTATAGAGCAATAGTCCTGAAAACAGCTTGGTATTGACACAAAAATAGACAGGTAGAACAATGGAATTGAATTAAAAATCCTGATATTAACCCACACACCCACGAACACCTGTTTTTTGCTCAAATTATACAATGGAAAAAAGAAAGCATCTTCTTTTAAATATGTCAAGAAAACCACAAGTTGAGCACTTCTTCAAATATGTGTTATTCCTTTTAAGATTGTTTTTGTTGTTTTTAATTATGTGTAGGTGTGTGCATCTGTGTGTGTGGGGGGGGTGCAGGTGCCACTGTAGGCCAGAGCTGTCAGATGCCCTCGAGCTAGTGTTGCAGATGCTGGGAATGAACTCAGGTCCAGTGGAAGAACAGCTGTTGTTCTTAGCCACTGGACTATCTCTCCAGCCCTTCCCGGTGTACATACGCTTGAGAATAGCCTTTGCTCTAGCTTTTGTTAAGTGAAGATTTGCTTAAAGAAGTGAACACATAAAAGACTAGAGAAAGCAGAGAATGTGTTGTTTTCATTAGCTTTGATTATATTAACAAGTGCATTACCCGGCTGTTAAAATTAGTTACACCTCCTATTGACCCGGCCTTCCTGTAGCTTCTGCTAACAAGGTCACGATTATTCACTCTGAGCACTGAGCCCAGGGACTGGTCATTACTTTGCCTTCCTCTTCTCACGAACAGGGAAATGCGAGGCTCTGCTACTCTGGCTTTACGCAGCAGATGAGGAAACGTAGGCTCAGAACTTTAGATACGGAGACATGGTGCTCACCTGAAGGACCCAGTTCCAGCTCTGGTTCCAGCTGAGTCACACGTCATGTCCCTGATGCTCGAGATAACATAGCGTAGCTCATATCACTAACCCCAAGCAGGGACACCTGAGTCCTTTACCTGGTGTGTCCAGCTTGACCAGCAGCACCCGTGGAGGCAGACAGCCATTTGAGCGTTTGTGGTCACTTGGTGGCATCTGCAAGGAAGGCAGAAGGCAATGACAGCACGAGTGTGTAGATATGACCCCCCCCCCAGACCTAAAGAACTACTACTGTAGCAAGTGGGAAGGTGACCACAGCTTGCCATGCTCCCCTGGGGAATCACACTATGTCCACACCCCTCTCAGGCTTGGGAAGTGTGGGGAGATTTTTCTATTCACCTCATTTTGGTCACAGGTATTTGATGAGCGGGTGTTCAGTTGCTCTGCCTCCCAGGTTAGGTCTGAGGCCCTTACGCAGTGTGGCCAGCAGCAGAGTGGAAAGCGGGGGACCACTGGGCTATTCTTGGCTGCACTGGCCATGTTCCTCAGGGTCTGCATTGAAGATGACAGCTCTTCACAGACCCTGGGATGGTTGGAGGCCAGAAGTGGTGACTCCATGTAGAAGATAGTATACTGTGTAGCAAAGATGATTGCTTGGTACTACAAAGACTGGGGGTGACTCTCCCAGTGTGGCTAAACATCTGGACCCCCATTTTCATCTTTGTAAATCAACAAACTGTGTTAGCATTCCCTCCACTAGGCTGCTGGAATGCTCAATAAAAGAACAGAAGTAGAAACAAGTTATGAATGAACAAGAATTGGGTGTTTTCCTGAATAGACACTGTTGCAACAGCTCACAGGTTTTTTTGTTTTGTTTTGTTTTAATTTTTTGGCAAAACAATTTTTATTTAATTTTTTCCATTTTACATTCTAGCCCCAGATTCCCTACCTCTCCTTCTTCCACCCACCAAATCCTCCCTTCCCACCCCTCACTTACCCCTCCAAGGGCGACAGGTCTCCCTTGTGGAGTCAACAAAGTCTGGAATACCAAGCTGAGGAGGCACCAAGTCCCTCACCGCCTCCTGTATGAAGGCTGAGCAACGTATCCCACGATAAGGAATGGGCTCCAAAAAGCCCCTTCAAGAACCCAGAATAAGTCCTGGTCCCACTGCCAGGCCTGCCCCCAACAGATCAAGTCACTTTGTCACCCACACTCAGACAGTCTAGTTCGGTGCCATGCAGGTTCCCCAGCTGTCAGTCCATAGTCCGTGAGCTCCCATTACCTGGGGTCAGCTGTCTCTGTGTTTTCCTCATCATGGTCTTGACATCCCTTGCTCACACGGTCCCTTCTCCCTCTCTTCAGCTGAACTCCAGGGGCTCAGCCAGAGCTTGGCTGTGGTCACTGCATCTGCTCCCATCAGTTACTGGATGAGGGTTCTAAGATGACAATTAGGGTGGCCACTAATCTGATTAAAGGGGAAGGACCATTCAGACACCCTCTCCACTACTGCTAGGAGTCTCAGCTGGGCTCAACCTTGTGGATTCCTGGGAATTTCCTGGTTTCTCCCTAATCCCATAATGGCTCCTCTATCAGGATATCTCTCTCATTGTTTCCCATCTCCAACCCTCAGGTCCCATACCCCATCCGCTCCCTTTACTCCCCTTCCCAGTTTACTCAGGAGATCTTAACTACCTGGGGCCCCCCATGTGTGTTCTTCTTAGGGTCCTCCTTTTTCCCTAGATTCTCTGGGGTTGTGGATTGTAGCCTGCTTATCCTTTGCTTTGCATCTAACATCCACTTATGAATGAATACATACCATGTTTATCTTTCTGGGTCTGGGTTACCTCACTGAGGACAGATTTTTCTAGTTCCATCCATTTGCCTGCAAAATTCAACATGTCATTGTTTTATACCACTGAGTAATACTCCACTAGGTAAATGTAGCGTACTTTCTTTATCCATTCTTCAGTTGAGGGGCATCTAGGTTGTTTACAAGTTCTAGCTAATACAAATAATGCTTCTATGAATGTAGTTGAGCAAATGTCTTTTTGGTATGATCCTTTGGGTGTATGCCCAGGAGTGGTATCGGTGGGCTTTGAGGTAGATTGATTCCCAATTTTCTGAGAAACTGCCACACTGATTTCCACAGTGGCTGTCCAAGTTTGCACACCCCCCCCCCGTCATCAGTGGAGGAGTGTTCCCCTTACTCTGCATCCTCTCCAGCATAAGCCGTCATCAGTGTTTTTTATCTTAGCCGTTCTGATGGGTTTAAGATGGTATCTTAGAGTCATTTTGATTTGCATTTCCCTGATGGCTAAGGATATTGAGCAATTCCCTACATGTCTTTTGGCCATTTGAATTTCTTCTGGTGAGAATTCTCTGTTTAGCTCTGTACACCATTTTTCAGTTGGGTTATTTTGTATTTTTATGTTTAGTTTCTTGAGTTCTTTATATGTTTTGAGGATCAGCCCTCTTTCAGATGTGGAGTTGGTGAAAATATTTCCCCATTCTGTAGGCTGCTGTTTTATCTTATTGACAGTGTCCTTTGCCTTACAGAAGCTTCTCAGTTTCAGGAGGTCCCATTTATTAGTTGTTGCTTTCAAGTGTCTGTGCTACTGGTGTTCTTTTAGGAAGTGGTCTCCTGTGCCTCTGTGTTCAAGGGTTTTTCCCACTTTCTCTTCTAGGAGGTTCAGTGTGGCTGGGTTTATGTTGTCCTTGTTCATTTGGACTTGAGTTTTGTGCATGGGGATAGATACGGATCTATCTGCAGTCTTCTACATGTTGACTTCTGGTTATGCCAGCACCATTTGTTGAAGATGCTTTCTTTTTTCTATTGTATAATTTTAGCTTCTTTGTCAAAAATCAGGTGTTCTTAGGTGTGTGGATTAATATCAGAGTCTTTGATTTGACTTCATTGATCCACATGTCTGTTTTTGTGCCAATGCCAGGCTCTATAATAGAGTTTGAAGTTAGGGATGATAGTGCCTCCAGAAGTTCCTTTTTTGTACAGGGTTGTTTTGTCTATCCGGGGGTTTTTGTTTTTCCATATGAAGTTGAGTATTACTCTTCCAAGGTCTGTGAAGAATTGTGCTAGGATTTTGGTGGGTATTGCACTGAATCTGTAAATTGATTTAGGTAAGATTGCCATTTTTTATTATGTTGATTCTACCTATTCAAGAGCATGGGAGATCTTTCCATTTTCTTGTATCTTCAACTTCTTTCTTTAAAGACTTAAAGTTCTTGGGCTGGAGGGACAGCTCAGCTGTTAAAGGCTAGGCTCACAACCAAAAATATAAGACTTAAAGTTCTTGTTGTATGTGAAAGACTTAAAGGTCTTTCACATGTTTGCTTAGAGTTATCGCAAGAGATTTTATATTTGTGGATATTGTAAAGGGTGATGTTTCTCTGATTTCTTTCTCATCCCACTTATCATTTGTATATAAAAGGGCTACTGATTTTTTTGTTGACTTAATCTTATATCCTGCCACATTTCTGAAGGTATTTATCAGCTGTAGGAGTTCCCTACTAGAGTTTTTGGGCTCAGTTATGTAGACAATCATATCATCTGCAAACAGCAAAAGTTCGACTTCTTCCTTTCCAATTTGTATCCCCTTGGTTTCCTTTTGTTGTCTTATTGCTCTAGCTAGAACTTCAAGTACTATATTAAATAGATATGGAGTGGACAGCCACCCTTGTCTTGTTCCTGATTTTAGTGGTATCACTTTGAGTTTCTCTCCATTTAATTTGATGTTGGCTGTTTGCTTGCTGTATATTGACTTTATTGTGTTTAGGAATATTGCTTGTATCACTGATCTCTCCAAGACTTTTATCATGAAGGAGTGTTGGATTTTGTAGAAGGCCTTTTTAAGCATATAATGATATGATCATTTGTTTTTTTTTTCAGTTTGTTTATTTGGTGGATTACATTAATGGATTTTCATATGTTGAACCATCCCTGCATTCCTGGGATGAAGCCTACTTGATCATGGTGGATGATTTCTCTGATGTGTTCTTGGATTCGATTTGCCAGTATTTTATTGGGTATTTTTGCATTAATGTTCATGAGGGAAACTGTTCTGTAATTCTCTTTTTTAGTTGTGTCTTTGTGTGGTCTGGGTATCAGGGTAACCTCATAAGAAAGTTTGGCATTGTTCTTTTTCTATTGTGTGGAATAATTTGAGGAGTATTGGTATTAGATCTTCTTTGAAATTCTGGTAGAATTCTGCACTGAAACCATCTGGTCCTCAGTTTTTGTTTGTTTGTTTGTTTGTTTGTTTGTTTGTTTTGGGTTGGGAGACTTTTGAAGACTGCTTGTGTTTCCTTGGGGGTTATAGGTCTATTTAAATTGTTTATCTGGCCTTGATTTAATTTTGGTATCTGGTACTTGTCCAGAAAATTGTCCATTTCTTTTAAAATTTCCAATTTTATGGAGTACGGGTTTTTGAAGTATGACCTGATGATTCTCTGGATTTCCTCAGTGTCTGTTGAGGAAATCCCCCTTTTCACTTCTGATTTTTTTTATTTTGAATCATCTCTCTCTGCCTTTTGGTTAGTTTGGATGACAGTTTGTCTATCTTGTTAATTTTCTCAAAGAACCAACTCTTTGTTTCATTGATTTTTTTGGTATTGTTTTCTTTGTTCCTATTTTATTTACTTCAGCCCTCAATTTGATTTTTCCTGTTGTCTACTCTTCCTGGGTGAGTTTGCTTCTTTTTGTTCTACAGCTTTCAGGTGTGCTGTTAAGTCACTGGCGTGAGCTTTCTCCACAGTCTTCATTTAGTGCTGTGAACTTTCCTCTTAGCACTGCCTTTATAGTGTCCCGTAAGTTTGGGTATGTTGTGCTTTAATTTTCATTGACTTCTAAGAAGTCTTTAATTTCTTTCTTCATTTCTTCCTTGACCCAGTGATGATTCAGTTGAGCGTTACTCAGTTTCCATGAATGTGTAGGCTTTCTGTAATTTGTGTTGTTGTTGAATTCTAACTTTAAGTCATGGTGATCTGATAAGACACAAGGGGTTATGTAATGAGCATTCTTCCCACCAGCCTGGACCCAAATGAACACACTCGACTTACATTAATTATGAAACTGTTGGCTAATGGCTATGGTTTCTTATTGGCTAGCTCTGTCTAAATGAACCCATTTCTAATAATCTAGGTATTTCCATGGTCTTATCTCACTGGAGAAAAGGTCCAGGCCTCTTACTCCATTAGGGTCTACGTCTCTTCAGAGAAGAGAGTGATTTCCTGTTTGTCCCTGCTTATATACTGATTCTGCACAGATATGTCACTTCCTGCCTGGCCAATCAGCCAGTCAGTGTTTTATTCATTAACCAATAAGAGAAACATATACACAGAAGGACTTCCCCCATCAGGGTTATCCCAATTTTATTTTATTTTATTTTATTTTATTTTATTTTTTTACCTTTTGAGGTTTGCTTTGTTATGGAGTATGTAGTCAGTTATAGAGAAGGTTCCATGAGGGCCTGAGAAGGTATATTCTTTTGTGTTTGGGTGGAATGTTCTATTGATATGTTAAGTCCAATTAAGTCATAACATCTGGTAGTTCCCTTATTTCTCCATTAAGTTTCTTTCTGGAAGACCTGTCCATTGGTGAGAGTGGGGTGTTGAAATCTCCCACTATTAGTATGTGGGGCTTGATGTGTGATTTGAGCTTTGGTAATGTTTCTTTTACAAATTTGGGGGGCCCTTGTATTTGGGGCATAGATGTTCAGAATTGAGACTTCATTTTCATGGAGTTTTCCTGTGATGAATATGTAATGTCCTTCTCCATCTCTTTTGATTAATTTTAATTTGAAGTCTATTTTCCTAGATATTAGGATAGCTATACTAGCTTGTTTCTTAGGTCTATTAGATTATAAAATCTTTTCCCAACCCTTTACTCTGAGGTAATGTCTATCTTTGAGGTCAAGGTGTGTTTCTTGTATGCAACAGAAGGATGAGTCCTGTTTTTATACCCATTCTGTTAGTTTGTGTCTTTTTAGAGGCTAATTGAGTTTATTGAAATTAAGAGATGTTAATGACAAGCAATTATTAATTCTTAGTTTTGGTGGTGGTGGTGATAGTGTTTATGTGTTTACCTTCTTTGGAGTTTGCTCATGTAGGATTATCTATTGCCTGTGTTTCTGTAGGTGCATCTAACTTTCTTGGGTTGGAGTTTTCCTTCTAGTACTTTCTGTAGGGATGGATTTGTAGATAGGTATTGTTTAAATCTTATTTTGTCATGAAATAAATACCTTGTTTTCTCTATCTATGGTGATTGAAAGCTTTGCTGGGTATAGTAGTCTAGGCTGGCATCCGTGTTCTCTTAGTGTCTGAAGAACATCTGTCCAGGACCTCCTGGCTTTCAGAGTTTCCATTGGTAAGTCAGGTGTGATTCTAATAGATCAGCCTCATATGCTGCTTGGCCTTTATCTTTTGCAGCTCTTACTATTCTTTCTTTATTCTGCATGTTTAGTGTTTTGGTTATTATAAAGTGAGGTGAATTTTTATTTGGTCCACTCTATTCAGTGTTCTATAAGCTTCTTGTACCTTCATAGGCATTTCATTTTTTAGGTTGGAAAAGTTTTCTTCTATGATTTCATTGAACATATTTTCTGTGCATTTGAGCTATAATTCTTCTATCTCTATTATTTTTAGCTTTGGTCCTTTCATGGTGTCCCAGATTTCCTACATGTTTTGTGTTAAGAGCTTGTTGATTTTAACATTTTCTTTGACCAATGAATCTATTTCCTCTGTCATATCTTCAACACCTGAGATTCTCTCTTCCATCTCTTATATTCTGTTGGTTACACTTGCATCTATAGTTCCTGTTTGTTTACCCAGATTTTCCATTTCCAGAATTCCTATGGTTTGTGATTTCTTTATTGTCTCTATTTCATTTTTCAAGTCTTGAACTGTTTCCTTCACTTATTTGATTGCTTTTTCTTGGTTTTCATTAAGAGATTTATTGATTTCTTCAAAATTTATGTTTGTCTTTTCCTCTATTTCTTTAAGGGAATTTTTCATTTCCTCTTTAAGGGCCTCTATCATCCTCATAAAGTTATTTTTAAGGTTGAGCTGTTCTGGTCTTGCTGTTGTGGAGCCACTAATTTCTGGTTGTTGCCACATTGCTCTTTATGTTTTAAACGTATTCTTACACCGCCTTCTACCCATCTCTTCTGCCAATCCTTGAAGGTGGGGCCTGCAGCTCCTGGGGTTGCTCTTCCTCCAGGAGTATGTTCGGCCTGTTGCTCAGGCGGTCACTGAAGAGTCAGGGGATGGTGAGGATGGGTGGGGAGGATGTTGCTGCCTGGGCACGGGGGTGTGGTATGGGGGTGGGGCACAAGATTTTCCCCAGTGCGCTAGGGTTAGGAGAGCAGGCTTGTTTTAATGTTCTCATCATGCCCGGGTGGTAAGCATTCAGCACAACTTCACAATCCTGGAGCCATGTGAGAACACAAAGAAGACACCATGGGGCTTATGTCGCCTGCAGCCTGGGCACTCAACAGTAATTACGGAGCATGGCCATAGTTAAAGTCCACAGTGGCATAGTTTAGGCGCCACCTTTCCCTTCTCACACTCAGTAAAGAACAGCAAACTGGGGGCAAGCTCCGGGGGTCTTCTATCACTGCTGCCCAACCCCAGAAAGGGAGCAACCAAGTCTACAGATGATGCAAAATGGTCACTGAACTCCATGCCAGGAAACTATGTAAAATCTCTCCTTGTCACTGCTCTCCTGATGGTCCGTGCAGTAGCCATTGCTAGGACTCTCCTTTGATCATCTTTTCCCTTTGACTTCTGAAAAGAACTGTTGGCATTTTGATGTCATATTTACCAGGAAGGTGTATGGTGTCAGCCAGGGCAAAAGAAAGATGGAAGATAAGATGACAAAAGGCCCCCTTTTGGTAAGTGGCACCATTAAATAGCATTGCCCTGTAGTAAAGCTGAAGTAACCAATCGCATCCCTCCTCTTGAGTGCTTGAGTCGAGGGGACAATCACTTCTCCCAAAGGTAGAGATGTCCCCACCCCGGGGTGGGGGCGGGGGGGGGCTGTATCCCATCACAGACTTTGTACTGTCCTTCCTCATTTTCTCTGGGCTCTCCTGTTTGTTCTGCATTCTCCATGAAGGCACCAAAGCCCTGAGCATGCCTCTGATGACATTAATGCAACATTGCTGCTCCCCTGCCCTTTTAGCCTGTTTTCTTACAGCCATGACCTCACACTCTGTGACGTCACTCAACTGCTCACAGCCCTACGGGGCTTGCTTGTTGTCTCTTGGATAATGGGGTATTTCATTATGAACCTCTCTCTACCATGTTTCCTTCAGACGTTGCTGAGGTCTCTTTTGTGAATAACCATTTCTTCTGTATGTTTATAAAGCTGCTCCTCAGGGTCTTCTACCTCGGGGATGCCTGTTCACTCTCTTGGACTTAGCTTGAATGTCACAGTCTTGAGGAAATGCACTGTGTTCCTATAGCAACCTGAAAATATAGTGCTGTTTCATTGAGAATATTCTACTGCAGGTGAAATGATTTTAATCACACGTGTCATGTGTATCTTTAACACTGAGGTGCTTTTCCTCACCAAAACCACTCCTTCAAGCTCTTAGCTCAGTTGTTCAGAACACCCAGAGTTCACATCCGTGTAAGTTGTTTGAGACAGAATCTTAAAATTCCACATAGACCCAATCAGTGAAATTTTATGGCATTTGTGAAATACTCATTCGAATGACATTCAGTTTTTCCCCCTTCCTTCTACTTGAGTGGTCTCTGAAGAGGGACCCCTTACAGTATTGCTTTAAGGCTTTGATTACAAAGCATGCTGGGAAAAAGTTCTACATAATTTTAACAGAAATAACGACAAAGCTACCATCATATGCCCAAGAAATAAAATGTGAGCAGCTCATCTGAACCTCTGGGAATCGCTATCTCTCGTTTCACAGCCCTCACCCAACCCTGGGATGAACATTTCAAACAAGTTCTTGTTTATCTGCCCTAGCTCTGGGAAGGCCAACATCTTTTTATTTGTCACTCCCAGTACATAAATGTTCAGTGAAAAGAAGGCACAGGAAAAGATGTGCCATAGGGTATTAAGCAAATAAAACAGAAATGCAAATAACACAGTAAATAAAAGCAAGTAGTGTTGGGCCTGGTCAGGAGAAGGTCCCTTTAAACAGGATATGATGATTTATGTCTTCAAGGAAGACATAGAAGCTCCCCGAATCTGCTCAGAATGTGGTTCTGGACAAAACTCTACTCCCACCCTTAGAAAAACAACAAAAATAGTCAGAGGAACTGCACCCTCTTTGAATTCACCAGGGAACGGGGGTATCAGGACAACAAACTTAACAAGAAATCTGGATAAAGATGAGCATTGGCAAGGAAGAGGTTTGCTGTGCAGAGAGGCAAGTGGAAGAAGATTCCTGAAAGAAAAGTTGACCAGGGAGAGCCAGATGTGGGCTTCCAAGGACTGTGAAACCTTTGAGCGGCTACTCAGAGTGGGGTTGACACCTTCTTGGGGGCCATGATAAGCATCTCAGAACAAGGGACAGGGATCCTGGTGAGGAGTTTCACAGGTGTGGGGGTGGATTCTGATGCATGGCACAAAACAAAAGCCTACAGTTTAGGGAAACTCCCAGAGGCCATCCCCAAATACATAAACTGTCCCTAGAGGAGTCTGAAGCCTCAGCCCTGAAAGTAACTGCAGCAGCAGCAAATAGCTCAAATCCAGCCTCACACACTACAGAAGTCTGAGACACAACAGGGCAAGCAAGCTTGATCCAAATGTACAAACGATTCTCGTCAGTCCCTGCTGTCTGCAGCATCTGGCTTTCAACAGATACTCTGGGCCATGCTGAATCTCAGGGAAAACAGCACCTTGACGATGGACAAAGCAGTTAGCAGAGCTGGATGTGGGATGCATGAACACCCCGATCCGTGTGCTCACAATTCTGATGGAAAAGGTAGACACACACGATCAGATGGGCAGTTACAGCAGAAATAGAGAGGAAAAGAAAGAGCAGCTGGAGATGCTGGGAAAGGAGAGTCGAGGAGAGAAAGACTCGACTGCCCACTAGGCTTTCCAGCTGACTCAGCACAACCACAGAAGGCGTCAAAGGCATCCGGGGCAGCTCAGCAGAGATTACTCAGCCTGGAACACACAGGCTGGAGGCAATGGAAATGAAAACCTAAGCATCCCAAACTTTCTGACATCTGTATGATTGAAGTCCTGAAAGGAAGGGGAAAATTTAAATTTAATTTAAATAGAAAAATAACATCCCAAGAAATTAATAGTGGATAACAAGCCACAGGATCAAAAGACCTAGAGAATACTGAGGGGATTTAAAACCAGACATCTAAGCATGCCATAATTTAAGTAATATAAACAGGAGAAACAAGGGAAAATATAGGAAGAGGAGAAGAGCGTCACATTATATCAAGAGGGAGAAAAATAAGATCCTAACATGCTTCCTGTCGAAACCTTGCAAACTAGAGGACAATTAGGTACATGCTTGGGAGGGAATGCATTTATTAAAATAAACCAGTATAAATTTATTTCAAAAGTGAAGAGTTAAAATCTTCACAGATTAATTAAAACCAAGAGCTTTGGAGGCAGCAGACGCTCATTCAAGGAGTGTCTCAAGAACTTCTTCAGGTAAGAGGATATGACATTGAACAGAAATTTGAACACACAGAGAGAAATAAAGACAACTTGAAATGCAGTAGAAGAAGACAAAGCATAACTGATTTTCCTGTTTTATTTTCATCATAGTTATTGTGTGTGTGTGTGTGTGTGTGTGTGTGTGTGTGTGTGTGGTATGTGTGAGTGTGCGCACACATGTGCCATGGTCCATGTATAGAGGCCAGAGGTAGCTTTTGAAAGTCTGTACTCTCCTTCCACTGTAGAGTCTGGGCATTGACCCCAAGCAATTTTACTTACATAACCATCTCAATGGCCCAGTTTTTTTTTTTCTTGTTTTAATGATTAGAAAAGAAAATTGTAGGACTAGAGAGATGGCTCAGAGATGGCACTGGCTGCTCTTCCAGAGGTCCTGAGTTCAATTCCCAGCTACCACATTGTGGCTCACAGCCATCTAAAATGAGATCTGATACCCTCTTTTCACATGCAAGCAGAATAGGCAGGCAGAACACTGTATACATAATAAAATAAATATAAAATATTTCATAAAACAAAAATAAATAAATCTAACAAAGAAAGGAAGGAGACTGTCTAAACCAAAATTGACCATATGTTTATAATCATTATGAGACCTCTGGATTGCATGCTTACAGCTTTTATAAAGGCAGAACTGTGACAGTGTGAATTTTAAATGTAGATAGACCCCCAACATAGAGAATGGGGGGGAGAAGGACGCCCTATTGTCTCTTGGCTTGTAGGAAGCAGTGTAACCGTTTGATGGTGAGCCCTGGTTACCTAAAGACGTATGTTAAAGCCAGGTTAGAGTTGTGAGGAAGCTGGAGAGACGCCGCTGTGTCCTCAGAGGTTGGGCGGGTGTGCAGGTGGAGCCGTGAGGACCCCAGGGAACATCCTGGAGCTACAGAGGTCCTGAGCTGTTAGAACTGAAGCGCCGGCTTCTCTTAGCTCAGCAAAGGTGCTGTGGATTTGAATAAACAGCACAGCATAGTTTGTAAACAATGTTTGGACTATGACTCCAGCTGTTCTTTCTGCAGTGGAACCCTTCCTGCTCTCAGGAACCCTGGACAAAAATACATGGCAGCAGGCCCAGGAGAGAGCATATGGACTACTCTGTGGACGGTATAATGAATTTTCTCTTCAACACCATCACCCACCTCACAATGTTCCACAGTCTTGTGGTACCAATACTTCACATGCCCTTTGACCTTTGTGGCCTGGAATGAACCTGAGTGACAAGGACCTGAGGTAGAATAGGAAGGAAGTTCATGTGGCTGACAGCCCTTGCTCCAGGTCAGCCATGGTAGAATGCTTTATTTAGATAGCTGCCCACCCCACAGAGGCATGCACCCTGGGAATGGCTGCAGTTGGCAACCTCGGGACTCTCCCTGGAGACTCTCCCTCTGTGGCTTCCAGCACGCACTAATCATGGTCATTACGGACCCCAGAAAGGAAGAGGCTTTGGGTATGTGGCCTCTTTTCTCTGCTGGTAGTGAGATGAGGTCATTGCAGTGGACCGTCAGAGACTCCGAGAGACAGCACTACACAAGACAGAGAGTCACTGATGGTCACCATCAGGGTCCTCCATGTCTCGTGCCCTGGGTAGCCTTCATGGTGGCACTGTAGAGGTGGTGAATTTAAGAATGGAGGAGCCCCCTCTTGAGTTCTCAACTTGTGGTTTCCTTCACACCATAACTAGAGGTCCGACTATCTTACCTGTGCCCTGCCTTTCAAGAAGAACCAGGGTGCCCATTTGGAAGCTGGAAAACAAAAGGAATGTCAGGGACAGATGCAAGAGGCACGCTATACCTCTGGCACGCTGTTGCAAGGGCGTGTCTCGGGAGCTAACTCGCAAGAGACGTGAACTAGATAAGTACCAAATCTGGGTCAGCAAAGCTTGCCCTCCGTACAGGCCCATCCTGAAAGCCAATGGAGTCTAAGACATGTTTGATTATTCCTTGTGGGGAAGTGGGGCTTTCAACATGTTTCTGTAGTGTGCCAACAGCCTGCAGGGCTCCGAGGAACTGGCAATTATTAATGACTGACAGCCTCCCCAGTGTCACCACTGAGCCCGCAGAGGAGTGTTTCCAACCACCGAGACAGCCAATGCTGAATGAGTCAGCTGACATGTGACGGCCACAAAGGTGCACTCCCTCAGCAGGGCTGGGGTGGTGGCAGGAACTGCTGACTGTGGTGTCACCTCTGGCCCCCAAATCTGGAGGGAAGTGCAGTAATGTGCAAATCCCAAGCTCGAGCTCCCACGCTGTACTTCTGATAAAAGCTGCTTTCCCCAAAACTTCCCAGTACCACATGCTAGACTAAGCACTCTGCCAGCCCACCACCGAAGCTGAGGAGCTCGGCTTTATTATGACCCATTTTTACAGGCCAGAAGCTGTGGTTCCGAGAGGTCACATGACTCTTGTGGCCAAGAGACAGAAGTAATAAGTCAGAGAGGTCTAACCGCAGTGACTACTCAGAGACTGTGTGGCCCGCCTCATGCCCTCTGCCTGTCCTGTTCCATCCGGGGCCTGTTCACTCTTTCTCAGGATTTACAAACCATTCACTATGTATAAGTAGTGCAGTAGGCCTGGGGCCCAAACTGTAACTGTGTTACGTTCTCCATAGGTGAGCATTTACTGAGCACCCAGGCGCTGTGCTAAGTAGAGAGTTGCAGACACGTGTGGTCATGGTTTCTGCCCTCAGGGACGTCACACACTAGTTGTGGCACTGAAGGGTAACTCAGCTTCCCTGAGCAATGTGTGCTATCAAGACAAAGGTGTCCTGGAGAGATGGGCCATGTGAAATGTCAGAGGAAATCTTGGGAGAGGTAGACCTGAGCTGGGTGAAGGCTGGGAGCTAAGGCGCTGTAGGCAGGGAGCATCTCCCCTCCCCGTTGTGTCACTGAATGTGGGGGTCTTGGACCATGTAGACAGCAACAGTGAAAAGTTTCTGAGTACTCAGCCACCAAAATGTAACTGAAAACCTGGGTGTTTCTGACACTGCTCATCAATGGTGCATCATGGGACCTAGTGCAGCCTTGGTTCTGTGCCTGCCACACCTCTCAGTGCTGGTAATAGCTGCCCAGGACACCTGAGCTTGGATTTGTGAGGAATTACAGTGTAGTAGCTTAATCCAAAATCTCCTGCTCCTGTAAAAACACAGCAACTTAACGAGGGAAAGCAAACTTGACTGGTTTTCCTAACACTGCACCAAATTAGAGTATCTTTGGGCTATATTATGTTGAAATGTTCAGTTTTTTTAAGTTAATCTTTAAACTGCTCACTTGCATTTCATAAAATATTATTCAATGAATTTTGTCTTGGGATTACAACAGGAATTCCAACAATTCCTGAAAGTGCCAGACGCATGCTTTCACCATCTTAGACAACGTGTTTGAGTGAAGTCTTATTCTCAGTATTGACAACTATAAAATAAAAATATTGCTCAACTGAAAACCAGTCAAGTTGCCCTAATATCACAGTGTCAAGTATTCAGTCAAGATTTAATTCTTTATGCAAAAGTAAGCAAGAACACCCATCTTCTTAATATGCAGGTTGCTTCCAGCTTTGATAAATAATAAAAATGTGTAGAACAAAGATGTTTTAGAATACATTCTTTTCATGTTTTCCTATCA
The DNA here is from genome assembly GCF_003668045.3 of Cricetulus griseus. Lineage (NCBI taxonomy): Eukaryota > Metazoa > Chordata > Mammalia > Rodentia > Cricetidae > Cricetulus > Cricetulus griseus. The sequence continues at coordinate 6,789,391 of NW_023276806.1, forward strand.
GCAAAGGCTTGCTATGTATACCAATCTTGTTTTCCTGTATGTGTGAGTTCCCATAACATCTTCAGCAAAAGGGGTCACAAACAGGAAAGTTTAAGCCGCTTTGTTCTAGAAATGTCCAGTGTGCTATGGCTGGAACTTATTACTGAAGACTCGGAAAAGCTGACACTGGACTCTTGCCTACTAAGATGGCTCAGTGGGTAAGGGTGCGTATGATGTGCAGTCTGGTGACCTGAGTTTGATGCCCAAAGCCCATGGGAAGGATTCCGTAAAGTTGTCCTCTGACACCAGATGCATAGAGGGATGTGTATGCTGTATCTCGAATTCTAATTGGCCTTAATAAAATCCTGAGTCAGATATAAGGGTTAATGCTGAAAGATCAGAGAAGCAGAGCAGCCAGCCACGGGTTCTTACCTCTTCTGAATCCTCAGACCAGAGGGGTGATCCTGTCCCTACGAATTCTCAGACTGAATGTGTGATCCTGTCTTTGGGACCCCTCAGACTGAATGCTGTCCCTACCAATCCTCAGACTGAATGCAATGAGCTCCTGTCTCCACCTATCTAGTGCTGGGATTAAAGGCGTGTGACTCCCAAGTACTGGGATTAAAGGTGTGTGCCACTACCACCCTGGCTCTGTTTCTCTTTTCGACTGGATCAGTCTTGTGTACCCCAGGGTGGCCTTGAACTCACAGAGATCCACCTGCCTCTGCCTCCCAAGTACTGGGATTAAAGGCGTGCACCATCACTGCCGGGCCTCTATTGCTAAGAAGTGGCTAGCTCCACACTCTGATCTTTAGGCAAGCTTTATTTGTTTAAGCACAGACAAAATATCACCACAGTATTGTTGGGGAATGTTATTTTAAGGTTTATAACGTTTGTTTATGCTGCATTTGTTTAACTGTGTGAAAATGTGTTACTTTGCCTGCCTAAAACACCTGATGGTCTAATAAAAAGCTGAATGACCAATAGCCAGTCAGGAGTAAGGATAGGCGGGGCTGGCAGTCGGAGAGGATAAATAGAAGGAGAAGAACCAGTGAAAGGAGGACACCAGGGGCCAGACACCCAGACACCCAGACACCCAGACACCCAGACACCCAGCCATACAGACACCAAGCCACCCAGACACCCAGACACCCAGACACCCAGCATCCCAGACACCCAGACACCTAGATACCCAGCCACACAGACACCCAGACACCCAGCAACCCAGCCACCCAGACACACAGCCACCCAGTCACCCAGACACCTAGATACCCAAGCCACCCAGACACACAGCCACCCAGACACCCAGACACCAAGTCACCCAGCATCCCAGACACCCAGACACCCAGACACCCAAACACACAGCCACCCAGTCACCCAGACACCTAGATACCCAGCCACCCAGACACACAGCCACCCAGACACCTAGATACCCAGACACCCAGTCACCCAGCATCCCAGACACCCAGACACCAAGTCACCCAGCATCCCAGACACCCAGCCACCCAGCAACCCAGACACACAGCCACCCAGTCACCCAGACACCTAGATACCCAGACACCCAGACACCCAGCATCCCAGACACCCAGACACCTAGATACCCAGACACTCAGAAACCCAGACACCCAGTCACCCAGACACCTAGATACCCAGACACCCAGTCACCCAGCATCCCAGACACCCAGACACCAAGTCACCCAGCATCCCAGACACCCAGCCACCCAGCAACCCAGCTACCCAGCAACCCAGCCACCCAGACACACAGCCACCCAGTCACCCAGATACCTAGATACCCAGCCATGCAGCCATCCAACTATCCAGCTATCCAGATATCCAGCTATCCAGATATCCGTCTATACAGCTATAGAGCAATTCACAGAGTAAGAGTAAGATTTACAGAAGTAAGAGAACAGGAAAATCCCAAAGGCAAAAGGTAGAGGAATAACTTGTTAAGGACAGCAGGCAAAAACAAGCCAAGCTAGGCCAGACATTTATAAGTAATAATAAGACTCTGTGTGTGATTTATTTGGGAGCTGAGTGACAGGCCCTCCAAAAGAGCTAAAGAGTAAAAACCAGCCAACAATACAGTATGCCTCCACACGCCATATGACACACAAATAAATAAAGACAAAATCCAACTTTTCCCATTCATTTCTAATAAGGCTTTAAAAACAAGGAGTCTCAGAACATAATAAAGGAAAGTGTCTCTTTTCTAGGCAGGAGACTCAGTTTAGTTCATGCTAAAACTCATATAACAAATCCACATATTCATATTTTGAAGGTAACCTTCCACCCACCCTTATGAAAGGGGCCCCAGAGAGCTTGCTATCGTAAGAAGTGGCTCTGTGAACCAAGCAACAGGCCCTCGCCAAATTTGATCTTGGACTTTCCAGCTTCCAGAAGTGTTGGAAATAAAGTTGTTGTTTGCAAGCCACAAAGTCTATGGAATGTTGCTATGGCAACAAGAAAGAACTGCTCATGGTTCCAGCCATCCAGGCTGCTCTTCACGATAGTCATGGGCCAATTTTAAGTTAGATGTTAGGCCCAGCACCAGAGGCTTCCGAAAGAGAGAGAGATACAGAGAGAGAGAGAGGGAGAGAGAGAGGGTGGGAGGGACAGAGACAGAGACAGAGAGACAGAGAGACAGATAGAGACAGGCAGTAGACTGCAGTTCCCACAAGCATTCTCAACACTGCAGCCTCTTTAGTCCCCAGGGCTTCCTTTGCAGAACTCTGAACAAAAGGAATTCTGGGCGCTCTCCAGCTAGTGAATATGAGGGGCACCCGCGTAACTCCAACTGATCATTACCACTATTTTCCTGTTATTACCAGCAGCACTCGGTGTTCTCTGTTGTATATATTTAGCTAAACCCTAGAAGTACACTGTTATCCAAAAGCAACATCTTATTAAGCAAAACAAGTGCCACATTGGTATGGAAACAGCCTTCTTAAGAACAGTAGGTAACACTGAAGTCGGTTAAAACTTTAAATAAATTGCTGAGTATTAAACTTCAGGCATTGTTCACCAGGTCTCCCCACCACACACACCCAACCCCCCGCTACATGCCTTCAGCATGGAGATGCTAGCAAACTGGACGTGCAAAAATCACCTGGAAGGCTCTTGATCATGGCGGTGCACTCCATCACCAGACACTGTGCTCCATCACCAGGCATTATGCTCCATAACCAGACACTGTGCTCCATCACCAGACAGTGTGCTCCATCACCAGACAGTGTGCTCCATCACCAGACAGTGTGCTCCATCACCAGACAGTGTGCTCCATCACCAGACACTGTGCTCCATCTCCAGACACTGTGCTCCATCTCCAGACACTGTGCTCCATCACCAGACAGTGTGCTCCATCTCCAGACAGTGTGCTCCATCACCTGGCAGAGTGCTCCATCACCAGGCAGTGTGCTCCATCACCAGGCAGTGTGCTCCATCACCAGACACTGTGCTCCATCACCTGGCAGAGTGCTCCATCACCAGGCAGTGTGCTCCATCACCAGGCAGTGTGCTCCATCACCTGGCAGAGTGCTCCATCACCAGGCAGTGTGCTCCATCTCCAGACACTGTGCTCCATCACCAGGCAGTGTGCTCCATCACCAGACAGTGTGCTCCATCTCCAGACAGTGTGCTCCATCACCTGGCAGAGTGCTCCATCACCAGGCAGTGTGCTCCATCACCAGGCAGTGTGCTCCATCACCAGACACTGTGCTCCGTCTCCAGACACTGTGCTCCATCTCCAGACACTGTGCTCCGTCTCCAGACACTGTGCTCCATCACCAGACACTGTGCTCCATCTCCAGACACTGTGCTCCATCTCCAGACACTGTGCTCCATCACCAGGCACTGTGCTCCATCACCAGGCACTGTGCTCCATCTCCAGACACTGTGCTCCATCTCCAGACACTGTGCTCCATCTCCAGACACTGTGCTCCATCACCAGGCACTGTGCTCCATCCAGGAAACCCGAGGGTCTCAGGACTGTATCTTCAGCAGTTCCTCAACCACTTCCGTAACACAGGTTTTATTTTCTTTAGGAAGAAAAAGTGAACAAAAGATATGAAGACCTTCAGTCTTTCCATCCCCACCAACTAGATGACCCCAGTTTATTTCTATTCATTTTCTCACAAGTCTGTCTCCTGAAATTTTCCATCTCTATTGGCCTCTTAAAGTTAAGCACAAAGTATCCGTTGAGTCAAATGGTAGTAGATGATGTCAGTGAACTGATGGCATTTAGTATTGCTGTCTGTGTGTGTGTGTGTGTGTGTGTGTGTGTGTGTGTGTGTGTGTGTGTGGTGTTTGTGTGTGTGTGTGGTGTGTGTGTGTGGTGTGTGTGTGTGTGTGTGTGTGTGTGTGTGTGTGTGTGTGTGTGTGTGTGTGTGTGTGTGTGTGTGTGTGTGTGTGTGTGTGTGTGTGTGTGTGTGTGTGTGTGTGTGTGTGTGTGTGTGTGTGTGTGTGTGTGTGTGTGTGTGAGTGTGTGTGTGTGTGTGTGTGTGTGTGTGTGTGTGTGTGTGTGTGTGTGTGTGTGTGTGTGTGTGTGTGTGTGTGTGTCTGTGTGTGTGTGTGTGTGTGTGTGTGTGTGTGAGTGTGTGTGTGTGTGTGTGTGTGTGTGTGTGTGTGTGTGCTGTGTGCACATGAGTATATAAGTGCATTTATGTGCAGAGGTCAGAAGTCTATTAATTGTTCCCCTTGAGCTTTGAGACAGGATCTCTCGATGACCAGGAGCTCACTGTGTCTGCCACACCTGGTTTTTTTATTCCATGGTGCCAAGGACTCAAGCTCGAGTCCTCTTGTGCAGCCAGTACACTTTACTCTCTGGTCTGTCTTCCCAGACGCTGTTGCTATGTCTTCCAAGGATATGAAACACATTCTCTATACCTGTAGGTGTATTATGCAACCAATCCCCGTGGACTTGTGAGGAAGTCGGTGACATCTTGAGATCTCCATTTCCTTGGATGCTAACCAAGAATTAACATGGACACTGAGTCTCACAGGTCTCTCTAGAATTAAATAATGATATTATTGTTAATAACGCCCCTAAACAAATGTCCCCTTAGTCAGCATCCTGGGATTCGTGAGATTTCTGTTACGTTGAGCATAAACTCTACTACATTTATTGCCTCAAAATAAATCCATATACAGATAGTCCGTTTATGAACCTAAGTGAGAGAATTAATGGATACATTTGTCAATTCATCCACATAATAAATAAATAAAACTTATTTCTACAACAAATGTCAACAGAGCGATCAACAACAATGAGGTAAATATATAAACACGTTTCTCTAAAAGGCACTTGGTAAAATTACGCTTTCCTCTCAAGATTCTGAAAGTAAAGCTTAAGCATAGATTCTTTTAAATAATAACAAGACCCAAAGCAAGCGCGAGGCACACATTCCTGTGCAAACCAAGGGTACAGCTTACTGTATTTTAAAAGGTTGCTGCTAATGTGATATCATTAAATGTGGGGTATTAATAGAAGAAAGGAAAGAGAAAAATACTAAAATTTTCAAACCACTTATTGTTAGAAAATCCAGTCCAATACACTTGTAGGGCTTTGTCATAATCTAGAAAATTTAGTAAAGTGGTCATTAGATGAACAAGATCTCATTTTCAGCATCAGTTGCAATACTCAATACCTGCTATATATACTAATATAGCATTCTCTAGCAGTGAACAAATAAAATTACCAAACTTTAATAGGAGAAATAAAAGACAATTTAAAGAAAAAAAAAAACCAATATATATCCTGCTTCTGGTCCTAATGGTTAAAAGCACTCAAGGCTGGTACAGTTTCAATCAAAATATCAAAATGTAATAGCAGATATTTAAAGAAGTTAATAAAATAAAATTACACGATGTAAAGTGTGGGTGTATATTGAATCAAGTATTTTTTTAATGATGCAAATACTCTGGGGAATGACTGCCTGTCACTCAAAGAGAAAACAACTCAGTTCCATGTTACACCATAAACCTCCTGAATCCCAGCTGCATGGGTCTGTGAAGAACGTGGACTTGGCAGTTAAGAGCACTGGCTGCTCTTCCAGAGGCCCTACTTGCATTGGGCAGCTCACAACAACCAATAAATCCAGCTCTGGGGCATCCAATGTCATCTTCTGGCTTCCTTGACACCTACACACACATGGCATATACTCAAATAGACACACACATGTATACATAAACAAAAACTAAGTGAAAATAAGTCTTCAAAAATGTGGGCTCTCCCCCGCAAAAAATGGAATGTAGTGACATAGTTGCTCTAATTCTTTTTTATTATTTTATAAATAGGTGTCTTGCATGCATATATGTTTGTGCAGCACACATATATATTACCTCCAGAGGCCAGAAAAGGATGGCATATGTACAGAGGGGTATTTTGTCAGGACCACAGCTCCTAAATAACCACACAAGACTTGTTATTAATTTTAAATGTTGGCCAATAGCTTAGGCTTGTTACTAACTAACTCTTACAACTTAAATTAACCCGTATTTCTTACATCTGCTCTGCCATGAGGCAGTACCTGTTTCCACCACACACGTTCATTTCCTGTTTCCTTTGCATCTGGCTGAAGACTCTGCCTCCCTTCTTCCCACACTCTCTTTTTGTCCACAAGTCCTGCCTAACCTTTAACTGCGAAGCTATGGGCCATTTAGACCTTTGTTAAACCAATAAGAACAACAAACATTCACAGTGTATAAAATATGCAGAAAACACGTAAATGCATTCAAATGAGCCAGAAAGGCAGAATACTATTTGCAGTCTTGGGTTGAAAAGCCTCCCTTTACATCTTTCTCTAACATTTGCAGTTCCATTTTTTTAAATCAACTTTAAGTTGGCAAAGACAATATTTTTCCAAAGACTTAACAGCAGGAGAATATGAAACCGAACAGTGATCCCTTAGAGCCTTGACGGAAGCATTAGGTGTGGAAGCCTCATGACGGCCACTGTTCTCTATGCCCTTCAAGAAAAAAAACAAAAACAAAAACAAAAATCTTACACTCCACATACTCTCACAAAAGACAACCCAACGAGAAGTGAAATTTGGATCTCTCTGCAACCGATTTAATGTTGCATGACTCAGAAAAGAAAGCAAAGCCTAGAGACTGTTCGATGTGCCCAGTGCTAACAGTTGGCCAAGACAGTACGGTAATGCAGAATAATAAAATGCCGTGATGCAAGCCACTTCCCGTCGTACTAAAATGTGGTGTTGCACGACTCTCGTGTGTTGATCGTCGTGGGGATCCCTGCTGCCTTTACAGGAGTCAAGGAAACAATCCAAAGGAGCCAAGAGTGAAACTGGGTTCAGCCCACTGTGGGTACTGGTGCAGGGCCAACGCTTCCAGAGTCTGACCGCAGTTCATTGATTTAGCCATATTTAAACACATTACAATTGGGGGGGGGGAGTTTTCTGTTAATGATTAATTCAGTCCCAAATAAAGACTAAATTTAAGACATGTTTACACTGAAATTCCTTACAAAATACATCTGGCTTCTTTCACAAAAATGGGTACTGTCGACTCAGAGATAGCACCCAAGAAAAAGGTCCAGGGAGAGTGACTAAGGTAAACACTCTGCCCCTGGGAATCAGCATTGGCCCAGCCCTAAAACAGCATGGAAGTCACTTAGGCCGTTGGAAAGCACAAGTGATCTCACTCATAAGAGTGGATTTTATGGCCTAGAAGCAATGCTCAAGATTTGGGGGGAAGGGTCTGGGATAAATAAAACATGAATTCTGGGTGATACGGCAGAGCCTGTCGCGTCAGACAGCAAAGGATCACCAGGTTGTAAAACTACATTATCCCCAGCATTCCAGGAGGAGCAGCAAAGCATCTCATTCCATTGAAAAAGTAAGCTGTGTGTTTAATTTTTTCCTGGCTTTCCAGTATGTAGCTAGCTATGTGTACAAAAACCTTTTTGCCCTCTACCAATTATATTATGAATGAGATCAAATTTGATTCAAAATTAAATCCATTTTGCATAATACAAAAACTTATTAATTCAATTTAAAATCTTCAAATAAACTGTGTGTGTGAAATAAAATGGTAGAAGTCAATGTGTATGGGACCAACAAGATAGCTCAGTGTGTAAAAAAGGGGGTTGCTGACAGATTGAATGACCTGACTTCTTGTATTCACAGGACACAGGAAAAAACACACACACACATACACACACACACACTCACACACACACATACACACACACAGACACACACACTTTTTAAAATTAACACCATTTCAAATGATATTTTTTATTTTCAATCAGAAGTAGAAACTTATGAGCCCTACAGTTAATCTTGCTTTTAAAAAGCTTATTGGGAATATTTTTTATTTTACAATTTTTAACATTAAGTAAAGTTCTGTTAGACTCATTCAGGTTTCTTCTCCTTCCCAGATTTCACTAGCGTAGTAACAAAGGAGTTTTTAAAAGCATAATCCCAGGCATGATGTTAACGAGAGTGGTGAGGCTCCAATAAGAGATGCTGACACACTTCTAGAAGCCACAAGGCAGTCATCTCAGAAGGAAGACAGCTTCTCGTTGAAAATATTTATTAGAGGATTATGAATAAGAAACTAAAGCAGAGACAATAAAGAAAGTCAAGCGTGTGTTGTGAGTGTCAGCACAGGCCGGCACTAGAGAGAACTTTGTGCTGCTAGTGTCTGGACACTAAGTTCTTCCGTGTGTGTCTATCCTCTGAACAAATTTTAAAGATTTTTTTTCTTAAAAAAAAAAAAAAACTAAACAAAAACCTCAAGATGTGAAAACACCACCCGTATTTGTTTAAAACACCACAAAGCAGGTGGTGTGAACAGGGAAAAAAATCACTGTCTCCCAGTTCTGGAGGCCAAAAGCTCAAGGTGAAATTTGGTGACATTAGTTCCTCTGCAGTCATCTCCCCCTGAGTCTTCACAGCACTGTCCCCCTGTGGGTGTCTTGTCCTGATGTCCGCCTGCTGCAGCCGTAGCAGTCACACTGGGTTAAGGTCCACCACCATGCAATGGAATGATTGATACCTTGCTTCTTCAAAACCCCTATTCAGCGGGAAACAGAGGTGAAATATTGGGGCCAGCTGAGTGTTAGAAAGTGGTGTCAGAAATGAACTCTGAAACCAAGTCATCAAGAATGACCCAGGAGCTGGAGAGACTTCCAGCCGTCATGAGCACTGTCCGCTCTTGCAGAGGACCCAGGTTCAGTTCCCAGCACCCACCATCCATGACTCATGTTCCAGGGGATCCAATGTCGTCTTCCAGGTTCCACTGGTATCAGCACACAGTAGTGCACATACATACATGCAGGCAAAACACTCATACGCATAAAACGAAGTAAATGTTTAAAGAAGTAATTAACAGTAATGGTATGTTATCAATAATGACAAAAAAACAAATGACTAAAAGCATGTTTGTCAACCAGAGACTGGAGACTGCTAAGTTTCTTTAAGCCTTTTGATAGCGTATTCTCTTTATCCCTGGAAATACTACATTGATTTAATTATATTCAAATCAAAAAATAATGTAATAACCACAACATCATTTCATATAATAGCTACACTCCTGGCAATCTATATGGATTAACTTTTATAAATCGAGAGTATCTTTAAGCTCTTAGCCAGATAGAGGATTTGTGGCTCTATGAACCCTACACAGGGTTACAAGAAGCCAGTCCATTCTAAGAACCTGTGTTTTTTTTTTTTTTTTTAATTCCAGGAAGACAATATTACAAGACAGAATATTCCAAAACCAAAATAACAATGACAGACAGGCAGTGACTCAGAAGTCGAGGGGAAATGGCATAGGCTTCAGTTGATGGGAAGAGTAGTGTGGAGTGTAGAGGCCAGCCCAGACAACAGCAAGCTGAAGGAAAGGCAGGGGAGGGGAAATGAAGAGAGAAAGGAAGGGATGGGGGAGGGGAGGGGAGGAGGGAGGAGGGAGGGAGGGGAGGGAGGGAGGGAGGGAGGGAGGAGGGAGGGAGGGAGGGAGGAGGGAGGGAGGGAGGGTATTTGAACTGAAAACGTCTAGTGGGACAGTGAGATGACTAGCACGGAAAAGCCCTTGCTGTCAAGTCCACAACCTGAGTTTGGTCTTGGAAGTAGAAAAGCGACTGTCCCCTGACATCTATGCCCATTGCCCCCCCACACACACAAGTTAGGATTAAAATAGCAAACTCAGAAACGCACAGTCCTTGAAAACGTTAGCAATTTATGCCTAGTGTCACTGGGACTTTCTAGGCTGTATCATAACCAATCAGCATGTGCCAACTTAGCTAAACTGAGAGGGCCAAGCAAAGAAAGGCATGGCCTGCTCGGAATTTGGAATATGTACATGGAGATGGGTGCACTTTCTTATTGTTTTTAGTTTACTATTATTTATATTATTATTACTGTGTGTATGTGTAGTGTGTGTGTGTGTGATATGTGTGTGGGGTGTGTGTGGGGGGTGTGGGGGGTGTGTGTGTGTGTGTGTGTGTGGTGTGGGGTGTGTGTGTGTGGTGTGTGTATGTGTATGTGGTGTGGGGTGTGTGTGTGTGTGGTGTGTGGTGTGTGTGTGTGTGTGTGTGTGTGGTGTGGGGTGTGTGTGTGTGTGTGTGTGTGTGATATGTGTGTGGTGTGTGTGGTATGGCGTGTGTGTGGGGGTGTGGTGTGGGGTGTGTGTGGTGTGTGTGTGTGTATGTGGTGTGGGGTGTGTGTGTGTGGTGTGTGGGTGGGGTATTGTGTATTGTGGTGTGTGGTGTGTGTGATATGTGTGGTGTGTGTGTGTGGTGTGTGGGGTGTGTGTGTGTGTGTGTGTGTGGTGTGGGTGTGTGTGTGTGTGTGTGGTGTGGTGTGTGTGTGTGTGGTGTGGGGTGTGTGTGTGTGTGTGTGTGTGTGTGTGTGTGTGTGTGGTGTGGTATGTGTGTGTGGTGTGTATGTGTGATGTGTGAGGGAGGGGTGTACATGGTACAGCTGGGTGAAGTGGAGCACTGCTTGTATCTCATTCAAAGTTCCTTCTGCTAGGAGTTATCATGACTGGGTATCTGCCTTGTAGCATTTTCTAAATGCCTAAGTCATTTGAAAAACAAATAACAATTCTCTTGTTTATCTTTTGTCTAAGACCGGCTTTTCCATCAGGAATGTGTTGTTGCTTAAAGCAAGAGAGCCATTGTTTCTGAGTTAAAATTTGTCTGCTTAAAACCACAGCCTGGATACATTTTCCTCTCACGACTTCATTGGGTACTTTTTTCTTGGTATCCTGCTGTGGCGTAATGACACACTGACAATCATAGTGTTTAAAAGTTTTGCACCCATGCACATATATACAAGTGGTTGCAAGGGGCTGAAGAACTGCCTCCTAGACAACCAAACCATCTGCAACTCCAATCCCAGGGCATCTGATGCCCTCCTCTGACCTCCTCGAGTACCAGGCACACATATGGTACACATACATCCATGCAGGCGAAACACACATACACATACACATAAAATAATAAGGTGTTATTTTTCTTTTTTAAAATGGCTGTAGCAGACTCCAGACCTGAGTCTCTCTGACTCCATCCTATGGCATTATGTTTGTTCTGTAAGTCTGAAGATGGAGTCCTGCAAAGTGGAGCTGGGAAGATGGTTCTCAATCTGAGTTCAGATGCTCTATGCTCGTGTAAGAGCCAGGTGTGGCCGCACACATCTGTAACTCTACAGCCGGGGAGGGAGGCAACAGAGCTCATTAGCCAGCCAGCCCTGACTGTCTGTGAGCTCTGGGTTCAGTGAAACATTGTCTCAAAATATGACACAGAGAGTGAGGAAGACACCTGACATCCACCTCTGGTCTCACACGTGTACACATGTACCCCACACATGTGCAGACATATGCACACAAACACCACGCATGCACACTGTTACACCACACATGTGCACACAAACACCACACATGCACACATAGACTACACATGTACACTGTTACACCACACATATGTACATTATACCACACATGCACACACAGGCATTCATAGACCACATAGGCACACATGTACACCGTACATGGGCAGACAAATACCACACAGAAAGAAGAAAAGTATTGGACACTGTGTGTTCACACCAGCCACACTGGTCTCCATAGCAACATTCATATTTCACAGTACCAATCAAACTGCTGTATTAGGAAACATTTGTCATTAGGAGAAATTGCAGTCTCACCATCTCTGTCCTGTGTTGTTCAGGGTTAAATGCTGCACTGGGGGTTACATTAGTCTGTGTGTTCTCTGAATTACCATCAATTCCCACATGTTTGTTAGCAAGCTTTTTCAGAACCCAGCTAAAACCATGCCTCCAGATCTGTAACACCTGGGTAACCCAAAGCATGTAAGAGATCTTGCATCTTTGACCTCCTGCCCTGATGTGACGTATTCCTTCTGTGTGCAAACAATGGTAGTTTAGAACAAAGTGTGTGAAGAATACTTTCAAAATCTTGTCAGTTGGATTCTAGAATCCTAGGATCATGCAGAGTGGTTGAAACCGCCCAGAACAGAAGTTCTTAGAATGTTTGTTTATGGCAGATTGACTACTGTGCACAAATATAAATATACACTCTCAATTCGTTGTCTATGTTTAGGCCTGGCTGTGCTTAAAAGTGTGTTGTAGAGGTTACTAGAAGGCATGAGATGAAAATAGATGTCAATTTCTCATTATTTCTTTGAAGCACAGATTTCCAAACCCCAAACCTCTGGAATGGAATGGTGGGAGCCTCTGATGCATTGGGGGCTCCCTGACCTTGGCTCTGCTGCTGGATAAGTGCTGGTGTGTTCCATGCTGTGGAGATGACTGACTTAAAATTTAAACAAATCCCTCTGTCATTCACTTGATAGACTAAGGAAAAGACATTTACTGAGCACTGATACTGTCTTAAGGCAAAGGGAGTGGCTGCGAATGGATCTTTCACAATTATGTACCTGGCTTTTAAAAAGAGAAAACCTAAATTGATCTTTCCGTGTTCGCTCAGGCACTGTGTTCACCTCTGTCTCTCAGCTGTGCTAATTGTGAAGCCAGCCTGTGCACTCCTAATAATGGCTCTGAATTGTCTGACAAGATGGCTAAGTAGGTCATGGTTTTTATGCCAGAAAGAAATGGCTTTTTAGTGGCCTTAGGAACAACTGGCTTTTGTTGTGAGGTATGTGTGCATGTGTGTGCATGTGTGTGCATGTGTGTGCGTGTGTGTGTGTGCGTGCGTGCGTGCGTGCGTGCGTGCGTGCGTGCGTGCGTGTGTGTGTGTGTGTGTGTGTGTGTGTGTACGAGTGCGTGAGAGATCCAAGGATACCTGGCCCCGTGACCTGATGTTAGTGATGTTGCTATTATTTTTCTCATCAAAACAATCACTTTGCCCTCAATCTCCCTTTTATTCAGGAAATGGTGACAGGATTTCCTTTCACATATGTTTTAAGTTCAAGAAAGAATTGTATGATACTGTAGGTACTACCACTGAAGGACCTCCGAGTCAGCACAAGATGCCACAGACCATGTTCTCAGCATAAAGGAAATGTATTTGTCCCAAAGGGACAGGGTCAGGAAATAAGAGACAAAGACAGGAGATAGAGGATGAGGGAAAGGGGGAAAGGAACAGGTGTGTGTGGGGGGGGGAGATATTTGCCTAGTGGGACAAAGGACTTCCTGTAGATAGAGAGGAGACAGAAGTAACCCATAGGCAAATGGCATCTTATAAAGGGAAAGGGGAAAACTCTGAGTTAGGATGAGTTGGTTGGTTTTGATTGGGCATGTTAATTAGGGTATCCAAAGGGGAGCTTTTGGTTGCTGGACTTCAATACTTTCGTAGTCAGCCTCAGGAGGAGGAGGGAGTGGCCAGACAAAGACCAAACCTCCCTGGCTAGCTTTAGGAATGTAATCTAGTGGTTTTTAGCAAGGCAGAGGGAATAGGGGAAGGGCGAGGCCTGCCGGAGCCATGCTTACCATGTTCTGGCCTGCTAGAGCCCCTTCAACCACCTTTCAGGGTGAAAACAGAAGCTCAGCCTAGTTCCCAGGACATGGCTTGTGTTAACAATGCCATCGAGGCAATGGTTCATTTACTAATGCCATGTTCCCTGGCACAATGCATCCTTTATTTTAGCATCTGCTTGGGTTTTGACCAAGCAATGGAGAGCCTCATGAGGGCTGAGGTCGTAGGTTAGCCCTCAAGCTCTTCTTTCCTTTGTCAGTGATCTCATGGTGTTTGCCACTCAAGTGCAAGCAAGGAAGTTCTAAACAGACGAACCAATAGAATAGGAAGACAACAGAAAGAGATATAAACCATTTGGGACTTAAGGGACTTTATCCTAGTTTGTAAAATTTATTAAGAAAATTACCCACACAGATCTTGGCTGCATATGGTGTGACTCATCAACTGTTGTCGTATAAAGAATGTCTTTACATGGGGCCAATGGCTCAGCTGTCAAGAGCATTGGCTGCTCTTCTAGAGGATTGGAGTTCAGTTCCCAGCACCTGCACGGCAACTCCCAAGAGTCTGTAACTCCAGTTCCAGGGAATCCAATGCCCTCTTAATGGCCTCCTCAGAAACACATGCAGACAAATTTATCCACAAACATAAAATAACTTTTTAAAAAGAATGTCTTTAGCCCAAACAAGGATCTTAATAGACCCCTTTATCTAGATGGTAAGCTCAATAAGGCAAAAGTCTTGTTTCTCTAACACCAAGCCTCTGGTATAGGGTGTATAGTTTGTAATCAGGCTGTGTTTATGTTTCCACACACCCTTAGTGGACATTTTACTTAGATGGGGAGGGCGTTGATAAGAAATTAAAGAGGAATATGGTGATACAGAGTAGGGTGTGCTTGGATAACACCCACAATGAAGATCAAGCACTCCATAAACACTTGAGTTACACTTAGCTGTTAGAAACTTGCAATGAGAATGAAAATTCAAGAATTTACTGGAAAAATGTATTGAGAGATTGATTGTGACTCACCAGCTTTTAAGAGACAGAGGACCTAAAAACACTCAAGGACAAAAATTTTAGCAACCCCTTCTTCACTAATCTCAATAATATTCATTATTAGAGGCAGTAAATGTCAGGGTTCAGGAGTCCCCTCTAACACTTCTTCAATGAAGGCAGCAGTTAAAGGATCAAAAAGGAAGACCAGAGATACTTAGGGGAAAGTCTCACCCTGGTGCCAATCCTCTATGCCTTCCAAGGACAGGATGGATTATTTTTAGGATAAGAGTGGAATTCGTTTGAAAGGAAGGTGCCCTGTAAAACATGGTGAGCTTTGCGGATGGTTTGCAAAGTTCCTTGGTTGCATTGTAAATGCTGACAGGTCGCTTGTTTTCTGTGATCAGGTTTGCCTCCTTCTACAAAGCCTGAAGGCTGCTTCTGAAATTAGCACTTGTTTTTCTCAGACAGCCTTTTACTCTTGAATTTCTAACAGATTCCAGTGGGGGTTCGTTTTAAGTTGAACCCATGTGTCAAGCAGGATGCTTTCTCTAAAAATGTGAGGAAGCCTGTTGAGCTGCGGACATGAGATACCCTGTATTCCTTAAGGAAGCCTGTCGATACATTCCTAGTCTCCTTTAAGAAGAGGCAGGCTACATCCTAATTGCAGCAGTGACAAGATGGACAAACAGGCCTCGGGGAAGCTAAGCGCGCCTCCAATGCAGTGGCCACTCCTCAGAGTGAAGTCACACCTTTCCAGAACATAATCTGTCACTGTTGGTTGGTTTTTAGAGTAGGAAGAATTTCTTCCAGGGGCTCAGAATTAATGAGGCCTACTTAACAGAAAATTAGCTGTAGTTAGCAAATCAGACAGGTGAAGAAGACAGAGCCAGAATGCAGTTAGTGTGTTATTTTAGAAACGATATGTCTTTTTACAAGGTCAAAATTCATTACATAACAATAAACTAATAATCACTGTCAGATTCTCAGCTTTGAGGACCACAGTTGATAGCCCCAGTTTCCCTTGAAAGCTGGCAATTGGCAAACACAAACTCAAGTCCTTTATTACAATCTTAATTATTGATGCTAACTATCAGATCACACACAGATCACACAAGAAGAGAGAGAGAAGGGGTGTGTTCGTGTGTGTGTGTGTGTGTGTGTGTGTGTGTGTGTGTGTGTGTGTGTGTGTGTGTGTGTGTGTGTGTGTGGTGTGTGTGTGTGTGTGTGTGTAGCTAAAAAGGGTTAAAGAAGCCACAGTCGTGTTCAAAGAGCTCAGGGCCTCAGTAGAAGACTGCTGATACAGAGTCACTACCTCAATAGGTAATTAAGGCGTTGATAAACCTTGTTAGTTGCCTGCTACTGGAGCCTTGAATACAGACACAAGCCCCAGAGTCACAAATCTGAGCTAAGACTAATACTCAAGCCAAGCGAAAGAAGCTAAATACAGGGCAATAGAAGCCATAGAGGCAAAATGTAGAACTGAGAACAAACAAAATGGACAGACAGATGACAAGTGAACTAAGACCATATCAGTTGTGAGACCCAGCTGAGCTGAAGCTCCCGGTCAGTCCTTGAGCCCTGATGCACACTCAGGTGGTGAGTGACAGCCTTCATCATCACAGTATTTGCCCTCCTCCTCCCTCTGTCGGGTCCTGGTGCAGTGCTGCACCCTTTGGTAGCATTGTAGATTGATAAATTCTGAACCTGGTTTTCCTGCTATAATTTGAATACATCCATATGTCTATATGTTCTCAGTGGGCTCCAATGGGCTTATAGTGGGTACTTTGGGGAGTCTCCAGTCTGTGTCTCTGACGGTGCTGGGCAAGAAGCACTGGTGCTTACAGGCAGAGCAAGGCAGTCTTCCTGCCTCAGGATGTGAACTCAGCATGGTGCCAAATGCTGACTATCGCCCAAGGCAAGTAACCCAAGGCAAGGCACAGCCTGAAAACCATTATGTTACCCAATATGGACTAACTTAGGGTAAGGTACAGACTGACCTCAAAAAACGACACATGGGGGTGTTTCCATGAATGCAGCTGGTGAGTTTCCTTCTTCAGGACACCCAGCCTCACTTCTCTCTGCTCCCCAAATCAACCACTGGCCGAAACACCTGCCCCATTTCCTGGCCCTCATAGACCAGCCCTGCCCCCATGTGTGGCTGCATCAGCTAAGAGTGTAGTTTGGTTGAGTGATAGATGGCCAATAAAATTGCTTTTCTATTGGATAAAAATTCAACAAATAAAATGTAGCTATTCCTTTGAGACAGCAACCAGTCTTTCTTTCCACCTGCTGCTTGCCAAAGCCCTGAATTAAGGCTGTCCAGCCTTTTGATCTAACCCTGAAGGTTTGAGCTTCACCCATAGCCTCCCTAGACACATGCGGCTCATGGGCCACAGGCGCATGTTAGCAGAGCAGTAGAGTGCTTAACTGTTGGGCTGGTTGAGTCCTTTGCGCTCACATCAAGTCTCAGCCTCAGAAGCGTCTACAGGTTGTAAAGAAACAGTTCTTCACCCCACTATTACAAGTCAGATTCCCACCCTCACTCTCCTCTGCTCCTCATACATTTATGTTTTCCTGAAACTGGGGCAAAATTGCTCAATTAGCCAAGGAGTTGGTGAGTAATTTTTTAACAGCCCTCCATTCGGTAATTACTTTCTATCGTTGGGCCAGCTTGCTGAGGAGTTAATTGCTCTGAAACCAAGTTCAGCCTGATTTCATTTGTTTTTCTCTAACGGGGGGAGGGGGAGCTGATGCAAACACCACGGAGTATTAGGGCTGGGGATAGTGAGTCCAGGAACTAGTGGGATGGGTGCTGAAAGGGCTCAGAGGTTGGCAATAACTCTAAAGCTAAAAATAGGAAGGAAAGAGAAACAAGATCATTAAGAATGTGGTTTGGTTCGTCCCAGAGCTAAGACGATTAAGCTTTTAAGAGCACAAGTATTGTAGAGAGAAAACCCTAAGGTCCTGCCCTAACCATTTTCTCCACTGCATCTATGACCTTCCAAAGGACTTAGTTTCCAGGCCAGCTATTTCTTGTGGCGATTAACACTTCACACTGTTCTAGAACTCCACAAGGATGCTTTACAGTGATTGCCTGTTACCCGGATGGAGCAAAGCTTAACAAATGGTAAGCACTGGTTACATACCTGAGCTCTACTGTCTCATTTTACATACATACCCAGAGGTTTCACGGAGAGTAGCAAGCTGAAGCCACAGAAGGCCTCGAAATACCTTCAAGAAGAAAGACAGTACACAACCTTACTTCCCCAATACACAGCTTGCTTTCAAACCTCCATTCTCTCTCCTGCTGTTCCCCCTCCCTTCCTTTCTTCTGCTTGCCAGCCTTGCCTGTACAAAGGCATGCGAACCCCTTGCAGCCTCTGACAGTATCCTGCCCCACTCAACTATTGTCCCCTGGTGCCCCCCTTCTCTCTCTCTCTCTCTCTCTCTCTCTCTCTCTCTCTCTCTCTCTCTCTCTCTCTCTCTCTCTCGGCCCTTGACTATCCAGACTGATTATTCACTCCCGTGAGTGTTCAGTGCTGTTACATTTACAAGAAGGGTAATCCCTTAGTGTGAACACAGTATGCACTGACTGAAAGTCTGACTCCTTCTCCTGCCTGTGAGTCGTGCCTTTTTTCAGCTTGTCCTGTATTCCTGTCAGAAACATTTCCCAGAGTCTTCAATTTTCTAAGCTCCTCCCTTTGATTTTACTTGATTTCCATTGACTCTCCCACATAATTGAGAATTGACCATATTTGGCCGTTGTAGCTACTTGAGAAGACAGAAACATTTAGTTATTTGTGCAGACAACTGAGTCCCAGGTTAGAGAATGCCGGGAAATGAAAGGAAAGGACTGTGGGATAGCCTGGGGTGATTGTTTGGCTAGTGTGTGCCAAGCCCTGGGTTCCACCCCTAGCACTGATGATGGTGGTGATGATGGTGATGGCGGTGGTGATGATTGAATGAAGCATCTCAACTAAGAAAAAATAATACGAAAATGAACAAAAATGAACAGCTGGAATGAGCCTGATCTCCCATCTTCTAGGGCTAAAATTAGCCCCAATCACACATCTCATGGCTTCAACAGTGGGAGTGTGTGTGTGTGTGTGTGTGTGTGTGTGTGTGTGTGTGTGTCTTTCAGCCTTCCAGGGTTCAGGACTGGGGTCATGGGAGACGATAGAGCCTGTGATTAGGAAAGGCATGGGTGTCACATAAAGTTGAAACTTGTCTTCTAGGGCTTGAGCTGCTTTAATTTGCCAACTTCCTTGACAAAGGTTTAAATCTTTAACAATTTTGTGATTTTTGAAAGCCTCGGATTTCAAGAATGCTGGGAGGAAAAAGAGACTAGGAAATGGAAAAGGTACTTTAATTAAGTTAGCTTTCTGGTCCATTCAGCTTGGCATTTGGTGACTGACTGACAGTTCAAACGCTGCTGAGTGCGGTAAGGAGTAGGAAAGGCACAGTGTAGATCTGAGTCCCTCAGAAAATAGCGCCCTTTATCCCTTCAACCTTTTAACCCTTTCTTTACCTTAGTCATCCGGTGCTTTAACCAGGACAAAACCAACAAGGGTTAATCTTCCTCTCTTGTGTACTATAACCTGGTACAGAACCTGTCATACGGAATATGCTCAATGAAGGATTGGGGGTGATCAACAGGTGAAAGCACTTGCTCCACCAGCCTGATGACGGACTTTGATCACTAGAGCCCACAAGGTCCCAATGCAGTGTCTCTTATGTGTAATCCCTGCAGTCCTACAAAGAGATGGAAGGAGGAGAAAAAAAGAATTGCCCAGAAGCTCATGGGTTGCCAGCCTGGCATACAAAGAGCAGCAGAGGGGTGAGGGGTGGGGGGCAGAGTCACTCTACCTCAGCAGGGTGGAAGGGACTCACACACAGGCACACACGGCACGCACACACACACGCACAGGTACACCAGAGAGGAGGGAAGTTGTTGTTCTTTGAGACTTCCTTCCCTTCCTGCCTGAGTCTCCCACGTGAGCAAACAGCACCCAACATTCAGTACTTTTTCAGGGACTTGCCAGGGGAAGCTCAGCCGCATGGGCAGCTGACCGAGCTCACACTCTCGTGTGGCCCGAAGTCTACTCAGCCCCCAGCTCTGCCACACACGACCTTAGAAGGGTCATTTAGTCCCTCGAAACCTCGGTTTTGTTTTTGTTCTGTTTGAATGGTTGGTTGTTTTTTATAGTGCCAGGGATGAACCCATAGCTTCACACACGCTAGCAAGCACACACTACAGAGCGTCCTCACCAGGGCAGAGGCTGCGTCAAACCTGAAGATGTGGTCCATTGTGTGAGAGGGTGTCCCTGTGCACGCGCTTCTGGACAGGGCGCGCATGCGTGGTCAGGCTTTCTTACAATGTTGTTGCAGAGACGAGTGGTCAGCTAATGCACACATGGCAGACGACCACCACAGTGAAGTGGTTTCCCAGCCAACAGTAACGTGATGTAGATCTTTAGAGCCAGGTTGCTGTCACATTGATGTCACTGTGAAGAACGTCCACTGAGCTAATGTTAGCCAGAATTAACCAGCTGCCTTTCTTCCTTAGGTTCCTGTCACGAAACAAGTCAAAGTCACAATTGCATTGTTAAGTCTTTGACTTCAGGGGGGTTTCTCTTCTGAAAGCATTTCATGAGTATCCTACCAGGCTTGTCTGGACTCTCTACTCTGGTAACTTTGCCCAACAACACTGTTGGTTGAGCATTGACTTCCCAGTAAGAGAAAGGTGGAGACAATGAGTCTTCGACTCTGCTATCCACAGCTTCCATGAGCCCTGTACAAGTCTCTCTACACAGAATTCTGCCGAATTTAGACCCTTCTTCTCCTCGTTATTGTTTGTGTGTTTAAATTTATTGACTGTTACTCTATGTGTGTGGGTGGTTTGCAAGCAGGTGTATCTCTGTAGTACATATGTGCCGTGCCCACAGAGGCCACAGAGGCCAAAGGGACATCAGGAAGCCTGGAGCTAGAGTTACAGGTGGCTATGCGCTGTCACATGGGTGCTTGGGATCAAACCTGGGTCACCTGGAAGAGCAGCTAGCACTCTTTACTGCTGACCCATCCCTTGTTTTTGTTTTTGTTTGTTTCTTTGTTTGTTTGAGACTGGACCTTTCACTGGGACTCCGGGGCTTACTAATTAGGTCAGGCTGGCCATTGAACCCCAGGGATCTGCCTTGCTGTGGCTCACCAGCAGATTACAAACACATATGTATTCCCCATGGGTGGCTCTCCTGGAGCATTTGAGGGACCAACTCTTTGCAACTGACAGCAGAGGAAGAAAGCCACTAGGGGAGAGTGCTTGGTTGAAATTTCTGCCCCAAGGCAAGGGGAAAGAGAATGCTTTTTTTTTTTTTTTTTTTTTTTTTTTTTTGCAGCCTGGCTTGAAGCTAGAGAATGCACTCGGGAAATAGGAAACTGCAACAATGCTAATAACACAGCCCGTTTGCTTCCTCTCAACCTCATTCCTAAGCTTAATTAAAGGTGCAGTCTTGGAGGAGGATTGAATTGCTACCTTCCCACCGAAGGTGGAGCATCTGGGGTGGGAACAGGGAGAAGGCTGGGAAAGGCCATATCCCTGGGGAGCTTTGTACAGCTTGTTGATTCCAATAGCAAGTCAAACGAAGACAAAGACTTGTTTCTGCCCTTGGAAATGTGGACCATTGTACTCCTTGGATGATGCCCAGTTCTGCTCCCACTGCTGTAAATGTGTTTCCTAATATAGAAGTTTCTCCTGTGCCTTTGAAAGCTGTGTTTGCACTTGTTTTCCCATGTGAAAATGCACATTGTGATCAGACTAGGAAATTTGGTAAGCACTTCATTTTGAAATGTCCACTTGGCCTCTTCAGTCCTCTTACATTAAATGACATAAAATAGATTGTCCTGGGTCTTCTGTGAGCTACAACCCTCTGAAAAAGACAGGGGCTGGTTCATGGGTGAAGCATTGGCTTCACCAGAAAGAGAACTTGAGTTTGGATCTCCAGATCCCAATAGAGCTAGCAAAGTAGTGTGCACCTGAGATCCAGACACACACGGCAGTGTGCACCTGAGATCCAGACACACACGGCAGTGTGCACCTGAGATCCAGACACACACGGCAGTGTGCACCTGTGATCCAGACACACACGGCAGTGTGCACCTGAGATCCAGACACACACGGCAGTGTGCACCTGAGATCCAGACACACACGGCAGTGTGCACCTGAGATCCAGACACACATAGCAGTGTGCACCTGTGATCCAGACACACACGGCAGTGTGCACCTGAGATCCAGACACACACGGCAGTGTGCACCTGAGATCCAGACACACAAGGCAGTGTGCACCTGAGATCCAGACACACATAGCAGTGTGCACCTGAGATCCAGACACACACGGCAGTGTACACCTGAGATCCAGACACACACACGGCAGTGTGCACCTGAGATCCAGACATACAAGGCAGTGTGCACCTGAGATCCAGACACACATAGCAGTGTGCACCTGAGATCCAGACACACACGGCAGTGTGCACCTGAGATCCACCACACACGGCAGTGTGCACCTGAGATCCAGACACACACGGCAGTGTGCACCTGTGATCCAGACACACACGGCAGTGTGCACCTGAGATCCAGACACACACGGCAGTGTGCACCTGAGATCCAGACACACACGGCAGTGTGCACCTGTGATCCAGACACACACGGCAGTGTGCACCTGAGATCCAGACACACACGGCAGTGTGCACCTGAGATCCAGACACACACACGGCAGTGTGCACCTGTGATCCAGACACACAAGGCAGTGTGCACCTGAGATCCAGACACACATAGCAGTGTGCACCTGAGATCCAGACACACACGGCAGTGTGCACCTGAGATCCAGACACACACACGGCAGTGTGCACCTGAGATCCAGACATACAAGGCAGTGTGCACCTGAGATCCAGACACACATAGCAGTGTGCACCTGAGATCCAGACACACACGGCAGTGTGCACCTGAGATCCACCACACACGGCAGTGTGCACCTGAGATCCAGACACACACGGCAGTGTGCACCTGAGATCCACCACACACGGCAGTGTGCACCTGAGATCCAGACACACACGGCAGTGTACACCTGAGATCCAGACACACATGGCAGTGTGCACCTGAGATCCAGACACACACGGCAGTGTGCACCTGAGATCCAGCACACACACGGCAGTGTGCACCTGAGATCCAGACACACATGGCAGTGTGCACCTGAGATCCAGACACACATGGCAGTGTGCACCTGAGATCCAGACACACACGGCAGTGTGCACCTGAGATCCAGCACACACACGGCAGTGTGCACCTGAGATCCAGCACACCAGTGGTGAGATGGGCGGTTGAGACTGGAAAACCCCTCAAAGTTCACCGGACAGTTAGGCTGCTGTACACAGTAGGAAACAGAAGAGCATGTTCAAACATGGTAGAAGATGAGAACTCATGTCTGAGGTTGTCCTCTGACCTCTATACATGTTCACACACACACACACACACACACACACACACACACACACACACACACACTTACAGTAAACATGTCAAAGAAATCCTAGACAACAAGCATCAGCTTCCAGCCCCCACATGCATGCACACACGCATGTACACACACCTGCATGTACTTCTGCACCCTCACATACAGCACACACACAGTAAATAAGTAGGAAATTTTACCCCTGTGGTTCATAACTATACATTTTTTATTTTTGTTAGAAAAACTAAATCAGAAAGCTGTAAGCAAATTTCAATTATCTTTTCAGAACTTGCTTTATATATTGAGAAAATGTTGCCCATTTTTCTGAGCCACAGTGACTGAATATTTTCTTCCCGCTGCCCTCCCCATCTGGCCAGAGATCTGAATCAAAAGACTCTAAGGATCTAGTTATAAACACAGCCGCTTTAGCTCCTGCCTCCTTACAGACACAACTGTATGCATGCTCGCTGGATGCCAGACTCAAATCACTTATGTGTCTCATGTTTTCTGCCCTGGTTTCCCCAGTTTGATGCTGACCGAGACGAGGACGCCGTGTTCTATGACATCAGCATGGCGGTCGACAACAAGTTATTTGCAAACAAAGAGGCTGCAATGGGTAAGTCACCATGCCTTTTGGCATCAGAACATTAGGATCAGCTCTTAAGGGACCCAGTATTTTTATGCCTGGCCGAAGCTCCACTCGCTGCTCTGGGACATAAAGGGTGCCCTATTCTTAGCCTCAATCTGTCTGGTTCAAAAATAAAGATAAAAAAAAAAAAAAAAAAAAAAAACCTAAATGGGATAGAAAGGCTGAAAACCTCTCCCTAAGAACTTGCTGAGGTTTTTCTTGTCATAGCACACATAAGTCTTTGGTCATCATGTTGTAACATAGCATTTATATCTCCACAGGAAAAAAATCTAGCCTATCCCATATTTTGTGCAACTATAGAAGGTTATAGTGCTCAGGGTCCGCTCTATCTCACACAAGAAACATGCCCTTCCCTCTGGGAGCTACACCCATCCCAATCCCAATCCACAGCTCCAGGGTTACCTGTCCCACCCCACTGTTTCAGGGTCACCTGTATCAGGCTTTCTCAGACTGCCCACTCCCAATTCACGACACAGAGACTTACTATTAATTGTGAATGCTTGGCCTTATCTTATGCTTGTCTAACTCTTATAAATTAATTTAACCTGTTTCTCTCCATCTACATTTTTCCTCATGGCTTTTTTACCTTTATTTCATTCGGTATGCCCTACTTTCCTGCTTCCCCTGTGTCTGGCTAGCCGGCAGCTGCCTGCCTGGCTGGCCCCTGGTGTCTCCCTCTCTTTCCCCCTCATTCTCTCTGGAGCCTAGATTCCTCCTCTTACTTATTCTCTCTGTCCACCAGCCCTGCCTATCCCTCTACTGTCTAGCTATTGGTCATTCAGCTTTTTATTAGACCAATCAAGTGCCTTAGGCAGCAAAGTAAAACAAATGCAACATATCATTACATTGTTAAACAAATGCAGCATAAACAAATATAACACATCTTTACATAATTAAATACAGCACAACATTGCGTAGTTCAACAAATATTCTACAACATTTTCCCCTTTGTCTAAATAAAAAGGTTTAACTTTAATATAGTAAGACTATATACAGTAAGAACAACTATTAAGTAAGAATTACATTTATATTATCCTGTCCATTTGTATTTTGCAAATTCAGAGAAAATACTTCATTATCTATCCTATCTTGGTAAATGCAAAGTTGTGTACCTAATTTACTTTTTTGGTATTACAAACCCAAAATTATCTTTTTAGACCTCAAAACATTTTCTTAGATAAACAATTTAAGCTTTTATGCTTCTCAACTTTATAAACTTTACATATCTTATGTAGGTTTCTTTTCTGAATTTAATAAGGAAACTGTAACTATGACTATCTTGTCTTCAACTCTATCAGAGACTCCAGAAGGACATACATTACCTGTTCCTCTGTAACACTGGGGCATCTTTGGTCTATGGCAGACTTTTCTATAAAGCAGGAATTTTGAAGGATTGTCCTGCCTTGTCTTGGCAAAGTTCAGTAGTCTTTTTCCTTTTTGCCCTGCTTGTCTAGTCTGTATAGCATATGGTCAGCAATCAAAGGCAGGGAAGTTTCTTGCCCAAATGGCTAGCTTTGCCACATTGAAAACAAATCCCATATGGAGGTTTTTCTATGCCCATCACCCTTTTATAAAATAGATTGGTGCTGCCCGGAGCAGATGTGTCTCACTGTCATGAAAAGCCTTAGGTTATTAAACATATTAAATGCCATATTCTGTAGGTCTCTGAAGTGTTTGAACATCACCATCTATCTAAATATATCTGTTTAATCTTAAAAACATACCTAATAAGACTATAAGTTTGATTATTATTATTATAGATGACTAACTACAAACCTGTATTTCTTAGTTATACATTGCATTTTTAAATGAGCTACATAAGCACAATACTACAAACAAGAATAAGAACATAAACAATATAACAAAAATAACTTTAAATTTGCATCAATATATAAAATCCATACCAATATGAAATATTTTAGATGACTACTTGTCTTTTTATCCTATTTTCCTATATGCCCACTAAATGATGACAAGCATCCATAATCCACTGAATGACCAAAGCCCAGAAACCTCACCTCTTAGGAAAGTGGACGTTGTTTTCTCCAAACTGTCCCTTGTTTCCTGGGGATGATGGTATCCCAGGAGACTCTGAGAAGATTGAGACAATGGTCAAGTCCTAGGAAAACTGGTTGTTGCCATGCAGTCTCAGAATTGTTCCCACGCAGAGGGATTCAGCATATACATCACCTGTCTTGTAGCTTTTCCTGTTTATTTCTTTATATCTTTAGCCAAGATTTTCAGGATGTCTCCCCCAATCAAATCCAGCCTCTGGTAACCTTGAAGGAATCCACAGCCTTTGATCTTCTGTGGAAACAAAGCATAACCTCTTCCCCAGTGCAATACATTTTCTGAATTCCATTTTAAAGTTAAGAGACCCCTAAAGTATGTAGGCTGGTTTAATAGAGCAGTCCCTTTACAACCCACTGTCTCTCGGCAGCGGTCACAGGCTGGTTTAATAGAGCAGTCCCTTTACAACCCACTGTCTCTCGGCAGCGGTCACTTGCTCATCAGTATTCGAAAGACTGCACAACATCATGCAGGATCCAGACTCCCTGTGTATTTCCCATCTTTACCTAGCTTATTCTTTTTATATTACTTTATACTCTCTTTAAAGACTTTATTATTCATAAACGATTTACTTTTTCTATGACTGTCTAAACCCATTTTCTTTTCTTTCTTAAGTGTATGCACATTTTTAAACACACTGTAACCTGTTTTTTTTTTGTTGTTGTTGTTGTTGTTTTCTGTCTGGACCTGTCTTTACTGCCTAGCTGTAACCTTTTCTGACCACATTAGCCAAACTTTAAACTGCTAAACAGCAGCAAGGCCCTCCACCTTGGCTCTGGTGGCTGGCTCCACTCTGTCCTCAGGTCTGTGGGAGCTGAGCCTTCAGCCCATGGGCCTGGCCAAGAGCAGTGTTTAACTGGGCTGTATTTAACCACCCCAGATCTAGGAAGTGGGTGTCCACACTGTGGCAGGCATTTTTATTTAGTTTGTTATTTTTACTTATCCTGCCGGCTGCTTAAGTGCTGACTATCTGGCAGAGCCTCTTAAAGGGGCCACATCTGTTTTTTGTCTCTGTTGTTTTGTTTGTTTTGTTCTGTTTGTTTTGTTTTGTTTTTCAGCTTTCTCGGGCCCTATGTGGAAATGTGGGCCCCACATTGGGCACCCGAATTTCATCCATCCCATCCCATGGCTCCAGGGTCATTTTTCTTCTTTTCTAAGCCCTCACCCCTGGATCTTTGTCACAGGAAATACACCCTGATATAGGTATACCACCCATGCTACGTTGTCTGTCTGTTGCTCCTCCCTTCCTGGGCTTACCATTTTGTATGAATCACCCTCAATTTTTTTACTTTATAACCTGTAATTTTTGGATTTTATTTTACGAGGCCACAATTCAGAAGAATTGAGTGCAAGATAATTAGGTTTAAAAATGAAGGTATATACCATGGAACTATAGCAATTGTCTAGTAAGTACATGGCCCTAGGTTAAATTCTCTGCACTTCATAGACACACAGATGGAAACATGGATGACAGATGACAGATGGCTAAGAGTTGACAGGGAGATAGATACATAATAGCAGATAGATAGACAGCAAATAGGTGAGAGGTGAGAGACAGTTACAGATGGTAAACATACAAGTGGTTGATGTGGAGAGATGATTGATTGGCTGATTGATGTTGTATTGTGTATGTGCACACTATATTCAAATAAACCAGCCACTCTGAAAACAGCAGGTTCCGGCTTTTCTTTGAGACTCCTGAAGACAGAAGAAGAAGAAGAAGAAGAAGGAGGAGGAGGAGGAGGAGGAGGAGGAGGAGGAGCAAGAGGAGGAGGAGCAGGAGGAGGGAGCAGGAGGAGGAGGAGCAGGAGAAGGAGGAGGAGGAGCAGGAGGAGGAGGAGCAGGAGAAGGAGGAGGAGGAGCAGGAGGAGGAGCAGGAGGAGCAGGAGGAGGAGGAGCAGGAGGAGGAGGGAGCAGGAGGAGGAGGAGCAGGAGGAGGAGCAAGAGGAGCAGGAGGAGGAGGAGGAGCAGGAGGAGGAGGAGCAGGAGCAGGAGGAGCAGGAGGAGGAGGAGCAGGAGCAGGAGGAGCAGGAGGAGGAGGAGCAGGAGGAGCAGGAGGAGCAGGAGGAGCAGGAGGAGCAGGAGGAGCAGGAGGACGAGCAGAAGGAGGAGCAGGAGGAGCAGGAGGAGGAGGAGCAGGAGGAGGAGCAGGAGGAGGAGCAGGAGGAGGAGCAGGAGGAGGAGGAGGAGCAGGAGGAGGAGCAGGAGAAGGAGGAGGAGCAAGAGGAGGAGGAGCAGGAGGAGGAAGAGCAGGAGGAGGAGGAGCAGGAGAAGGAGGAGGAGGAGCAGGAGGAGGAGGAGCAGGAGAAGGAGGAGGAGGAGCAGGAGGAGGAGCAGGAGGAGCAGGAGGAGGAGGAGCAGGAGGAGGAGGAGCAGGAGGAGTAGGAGCAGGAGGCGGAGGAACAGGAGGAGGAGCAGGAGGAGGAGGAGCAGGAGGAGGAGGAACAGGAGTAGGAGGAGGAGCAGGAGGAGGAGGAGGAGCAGGAGGAGGAGCAGGAGGAAAATCTTGGCTGTGGCTCTAATGGTCCAGAAGAAAGCCACAGCCAAGAACAAGTGTAAATCCACTTTACCTCCATTCCAGAAAGTTAGCTAACAAGGTTCTTGCTTTCATATCTGCACCAGTTAGCTTTTTTTTTTCATGGAAATCCAGTTCTCTGCTTCCACAGTATTGGTGGCTTCATCAGCTCCCATTTGGGGGCGCTCCTGGCTGTCAGTAACCCTGCTTCAATTGAATCCTCAGGGAATACCGCTCTAACCATACTTCCTCCCTCATAACAAAATAAAACCTCTAGCTTTTCTGCAGGCTGGGTACCAATGTCCTTCTTATATTCAAACACCCAGAATCCCTAGCTGTCCCATGTCCAGTGAAGCATCACCTACACCTGTGGCCCACAGCTTCCCTCAGCCCTCTGGTTGCCTGTCTCAATCCGTGCGCTGCCACGGCGTAATCTACTCCACAGCCTCATCCTACATGGACCAGGTCTCCTTTATGTTTCTATTTAAGAGTGATATCTTCAAGACTCTGTGAGGATGTGTGTATCTGTGTGTGTGTGCACGAATGCAAGTGCCCAAGGGAGATGGCATATAAAGCCTTTCTCTTCTAGCTGGCCACCTCAGCCAAGTCACTGGTCCACGCTCACACCTTACGGGTGCCCCGGGTCTTCACCTTGAGCCCCAGTTTGCATATGGGGCTCCGTTGCCTTTTCATCTACTCCCTTCCCTCGTGTCCCTCCTCTGTGGAGCCAGCCCATTGGTGCTTCCATCAGAGCCATCTCTCCCTATCTATCTGCCAGTGTGTCTCTCTGGGCTTGTATTTCCTTGTTCAGAAAGAGGAGACAAGAGAACCCCCGTCATAGGCGCACTGGAATGAAGCGGTGAGTTTGTGGGTAAAGGCGTCTCTGTCCCAGCAAAAGGGCTGCATGTGATCTTGTCTTTGCAGAGGACTTGAAGGCTCACAGACAGAGATCATGTCTTAGACAGTGCATTTCACCCCCTTTCCCCAGATTCGTCTCTCCTACCTTTCCCTCCTTCTTGCCATCTCCTCATCCCTACGCTGGGATCACTGAAGAGCCAGCCCTGCCCACCTCAGGGCCTTGCCTTGTCCCAGATGAACACAGTGCTGTTCCTTAAGGGAGTTCTGCCACAAAGTGTGGCTAGCTCTCCCACACCTGTGGCGTAAGACTGGGATTCTCCTGCTCAGTGTGGACAGAACCCTGCAGAGAGCACCCGGGAGCAGCATCTGTCGGGAGAAAATGCAGAAGCCCTTTGTTCATCTTCAGTCGTGTGGTACCTGTGAACAGAATGCCTTTAATTTCTAAACTGTGTTTTGATATTCTGTAGGCAATCATAATCCTGATGGTTTCAGGGATATAGGAACAGGAGGCATTGCTTCCCTTAAGGGGACAGGCAGAGAGTCTCATTCGGTGCTGTCCTCTATGGCTCAAGGAGCCCCAGTGCAGGAGGGTATCTTTGGCAGGCCAGTGACAGGTATGTCTTCCTGCAACTTTAGGCTGATACCTATGACACTGTCACAGAGTCACAGAGACCTATGTGGTCCAGTTCACCTCTGCTGCCTCTTTAAAGACTGTTGTCTCTGGTTCCCACTTAAATTAAAGACAACCTTACATTAAAACAACTGACAACAAGGGGGAGCCATTTCAGATCAGATCTCTCTTTCTTATTTAAAAATGGATTTCTTTAAATCCGAAAAGAAATTGAAAGGGAAAATGAAGGCCGTACCACCACCTTTTGCAAATGTCTGGATTCTGTGGTCATTTCTGAGGAAGAAAACCAGGTCTGGTGTTCTATGTGCCTGGGTCTTAGTTGAATGATAGCCCGAATGTGACATCAGTATTTGTCTCCCCCAGCTCACTTGCTGAGTCTTGAGCTATTAGTAAAGTCCCCATTTCCAGGAAACTGAGCAACCAGTGTTTTTTTTTTAAAATGCAAGCCACTCACTCACTATCTGAGCTGATAATGATACCCTTTGTCTATCATCTGAGATATATTAATACTTTGGTTGCCACGGGCAACAGTTGTCAAGAATTACCATCCCTTAGTGACACAATGAGATTTCTGTCAAAGCCCTTGATTAGGGAGGGTGATCCATCTCCTCCTCCTCCTAAGAGGGAAGTTTGTTTTAATCAAAAGTTTTTTCATTCTGATGTTACTGTAAAGTATTTTCTAATGAATTTGCTACTGTTTCAAATGCTAGCATGTGGTCCCTACTTGGTGGGTTGTTTAAGGGCCCTTCAGATTGTACTTCTTGAAAACAATTGGAAGAATGGTTTCCCATTCAACAAAATAAGTAGGACAAGGGACTCCTTGCTGCTGTGTGTTCACTGAGACTTTGTGTACAAATCCCGTGGACTCTATAGTAAGCAAAGGGCAGTCAGAGATTAGGGAAACACAGCCACCCACACACCTTCCTCTACTTGACTCCTCAAGAATACAATATCTACACTGGAGACTAAGGAGAACTGAATACATTTTTTGTTGTCTTTAACACTGCTGTCTACAAAAGCCACCTAGGAAGGCAACTTGCTTGTCCCGGCTTGAATTAGATTCCATTTTTCCACCTCTGATGTCTCCATAGCCCCCTGCAATGTGCTTCATCCAAACGCGTTTATCGTCTCTCCTTGTCTCAGCGTGCTGAATGGACAGCCATGCCCTCCAGGTCCTCGCCTGTACTGAAAGGCAGTATTGGTAGAGCCCTTTGGGTCACTCTGCTTAGAGTTGGTTGTCAGCAGGGTGCATGAGAAAAAAAGAGAAAGGGAAGCTTCGAGTTCTGTCATTGCTATCACACAGTAACACCTGCTCCAAGTTGAGATCATCCCCGGATACACAGTCAAACTCTGTCCTAGAAAAATAGAAAAGAATATTAAAACCAACAACAATGGCCTTGTTTAACAGCAAGTACTTTGTCAGTTTGGCAGGGAGGAAGGTTAGCAATGATCAGAGAAGATCAGTACCGTATAGTGGTGCACACTGTGATTCCATTAGAGCCTGAGGCTGTGGCTTCTTCACAAGTTCAAAGGCAGCCTGAGGTAAAGAGTGAGAGCCATCTGAAGAAAGAACGAAGGAGAGGGAGGAACTGGAGGGACGAAGGGGGGAAGAGAGTGGAAACCCTGGCTGAGAACCACCTTGACTCTTGTATTTGAGGACAATGAAGCAATCCTTCTGCGGTGCTTGAGAAGTGTATCAAGTGTTTACTGTTATTTGAAAGTGTACGTCACTGAACTTCCATATTCTGGCCAAGAACGACTCGTCAAAGCCCAGTTCACAGTGAAATGTGAGGTGGTTGCTATTTCACAGAATACGTAAACCTTCTCTTCTGTGGCAGCACTTTCCTGGCCAGGAAGGGATGTGTTCTTAGGTAGCTTGCACCCGCCCCCCATAGGAAAGAGTCATTAAGTGAGAGGAGCAATCAATCCATGGTGAAAATGAATGGTTTAAGTGGGCCTGAGGGATTAATGGCAAGCGATGCAATGCTGCCTATACTAAGTGGAAGAAGCAGCCTCTTAGTCAACCCGAGCTTACTCGCCTTTGGGGAATATGATGGTTAGGTTTCAGCTGTCAACCTGACACGGTCTAGAACCATGGAAGTGAGTCCCAGCTGAGGAACTGTCCAGATCTGCCTGGCCTGTGGGCTTGTCTGTGGGGACTGTCTTGACTGTTAATTGAGGAGGGACCACTCACCCTGAATATGAGCAGCACCATTTCCTGGGCCGGGCCCTGGACTGTGTGGGGGAAGAGAAAGCTGGCAGAGTGGCCAGCAGACCACGGGGTGTTAATCTCCCTCTGCTCTTGACTACGGGTGTAAATGACTAGGTGCCCAGCTCTTGGCTTCCCCTCAGTTGTGGGGTGGAGTCTGGAACTGAATGCCCAGCAATCCCTTTCCTTCTGAATCTCCTTTTGCCAAGGTATTTGCCTGAGCAAATGGAGCGGAGCTAGGGCCGAGGTTAGGGCTTGGGGCGGCAGTCACACTTTAGAATGGGGAACTCAGTTCCCAAACGCCCTGCTGTCCTTCCTTCTGCTCTGTTCGTGGCACTCCCCTGTCTCGGTTCTCAGAAGCCATCTCTCCTGCACACTCAAGCTCCCTTTCCAACATTCAGCTTCTGGATCAGTACCTGGTGAAGAATCTCAGTTCTGCTGTCACCTTCACTGGTGACCAGATTTAGTGCCTCGCACTTGCTGCTTTCTGAGTCTCGATGTTGACAAATGAGTCTCCCCCAGAGCTTGTTCTTCTGGAGGCTGGGACAGGGTCCAGAGTGTCTGTGTCCTCTACCACCAGCCCAGACACAGAGTGTGGCACGTGTTAATGGGACACCAGGACAGTGTGGCAACCTAATGGGAAATGTCTTGCTTTGGAAACACACACGGACAGTCGCCACCAGCTAAACCTGTCTTTCTTAAACCTAGATTCAAGTGACCTTGACCCTTCGATGTTTGATGCTGGAGAGATCGTGGATACAGGATCAGACTATGATGACCAGGTAACTAAACTTACAAAGTATTTTTGTATTTCAATATGTTTAATTTTTATCTCTACATTTTATGACTATGAAAGCCAAAATTTTGACTTTGTGAGATCGTGACAGAGCCCCCATAACGCACTTCGAGTTAAGCTGTGGTCTCTGAAGCCTTATTTCCCTATGCTTTGCTCTCACCTGCCCTCCCCTCTTTCAGACCCACACAGTTCATCACCACAGGGCTTGGGGTTGAAAAGTACTTGAGATAAAAGTAAGTTCCATTTCCCGGAGATTTTGCCTACGTCTCTGTGGTGGTTAGTTTGATCTAGTTGAGTGGATTAATAAATGCTGAGGGCATGAATAACTCATACCTTTGGGCGAAGGGAACCATCAGTAGCAAGATCCGTATAGGGGAAGCCATGTTCCACAGTCTGGGGTCCCAGACTGAATAAAAAGAGAAAAAAAAAAGAGTAAGCCACGGAGCAGCAGCCTCTCTCCCTCCCCCCTCCCCTGTCCCCCTCCCCCTCTGTCTGCTTTACTAACCCACCAGGACTCAAGGGAGCATCCCCACGCCACTGTCACCACATCCTGAGATCCTTCCCTCTGCAGTGTCTCCCCTCTGTGACAGACAGTACAATCTCAAACCCTGGGTCACAATAAACCTCTCCTCCACTTAGTTACTTCTCAGAGCAATGAGAAAAGTAACGAATTCACTGTGCCTGTGCCTTCCCAGTGGCTGCGCATCAGCCGTGGGCTCAGAGATCTGGTACTCTCTGTCTAACAATTGCAGGGAATGACGCCCAAGGAAAACATGGCCGAGGAGCTGGATGTGTGTTCCCTTTGAATAGAACTGAAGAAATTTTTCTAGGTCATTTTCCTCTCAGCAAGAACTTTCTCTACTGTGATATTTTAATGATCTAAAATAGTTGGCAAATGCTCTTAACTCCCTAATTAGGCTTCAGGGATTTTTTTTTTTTTTTGAGATAGTGTCTTAGACTCTGTGCCCACTCTTGTCATTGCTTCTCAGAAGTGGTGGAGAGCCAGGCGTGTTCTTGTGATGGCTTCTGCTCCTGTTTCCAGATATGATGACTGTGTGTGTGTGTGTGTGTGTGTGTGTGTGTGTGTGTGTGTGTATGGGTGTGTATGTGTGTGTGTGTGTATGTGTGTGTGTGTGTGTGTGTGTGTGTGTGTGCTGTGAGCATGCATGCACATAAGTATGTGTATACATGTGTGCATCCATAAATTAAGTTCCTTCCATCACAAAACATGAAGATCTTGACAAGTAGATAAACATATAATGGTTACCCTGTATTTAGAGTCCCTGGTAATCGCTGCTAAGCATTCACTGCTTGGAAAGCTAAGCTATTGGTCCTGTGTTGACTATGGGGCTAACTCTCCACAGCATCTCCACAAGTAGAATTATGATTTCTACCTCACAGATAAGAAAAGGAAGATAGAAAGAGTCATTTGCTCAAGGTCACAACAAATAGTTTCACAATGGAGATGTGGATGTTTTTTCTTGCTTATAGTATTGTATTAGCGTATGTTAGTTATAAATATTAAATATGTTGTTTTCACACATGTACAATGATGAATTTTGCTCATCTCCACCCATGACCCTCTCACGGCCTCCTCCTCCATGCATTGACCCCCCAACAAATTGGTCTCTCTTTTGCTTTGGTATTTTGTTTTTTCACTTTGGTGACCCAGTGGGTTTCATTATGATTGGTTACAGGGCATGGGTGGGAGGTTATTTGCAAGACTAGTTACTCTTACCAGTGGCTACAACATTGGAGAAAGTGTCTCACCTCCCGCAACCATTAGCTATCTGCACATCCTCAGGAAGGGATGAACTCTCTTATGAACTCTCTCCTACCAGGACAGACTGTCGAGCAGCCCAATCTTTTACAAGCAATCATGGCTACTGAGTGCAGGAGTGCAGTGACCGTGTCACGCGTGGGAGATGGTGTTCTTCACCACCACTGCCGCCTCCTTACCTTGCATTCCTTCTGCCCTGTCTTCCATGATGTTCCCTGGGCCTTGTGGGGGTGTTAGATACATGTCTAATCGTAGCACACATTTTTTACGACCCACAGTGCATCGTCTGTCATCCTACCCTGGGAAGACAAGCCAGGGGTCAGGGTTGGAGCCTTCTCAGTTGCTGACCCCTTAGGGCCTCAGCTAAGGCAGATGCCACTGCTCACAGTGTGCATCCACAATCATAGACGGCACAAAAAAATGAGCCAAAGCAAGGAAGCCAGCAACAAGTGGGAAGTTTCGAACATCCCCAGGGGCCAGTGAGAAAGGCAAACACTGAGAGAAGTCTAGGTGGAATATTCCAGTTATTCAGAGAAACAGAGGAAGAGTAGGAACCGTGAAGCAACTACAAGAAAGAATGGGGAGAGGGAAAAATCAATATAAGTGTGACAGTCGGTTATCAACGCAACAAGATCCAGAATTACTCAAGAGCCAGAACTCCAGGCACACCTATGAGAGACTAAGCTAGACCCTGGGTGTGCCTGTGAGGGCTACTCTTGATCAGTTTAAGTGAGAAGGGAAGGCCCACCATGAAGAAGGTTGACAGCATTCCGGGACCTTGGGTCCTAGACCGCATGAAGGGAGGAAGCGAGCTGGCACACGCTTGACAGAAGATGCACTGAGATCCACGCCTGTCACCTAGGCTGTTCTCTCTGATGGACAGCACTCTTGAGCTGTGAGCCAAGGTAAACCCTGCCTTCCTTCCTTCCTTCCTTCCTTCCTTCATTAAGTTGCTTTTGCCAGATATTGTTGTAGCAACAGGAAAAGTAACTAAGACATTTGGCTCAAAATAAAATTGCTATTGAAATAAAAATTCCATTAACAGTTTGCAAAGTTAGCTGAACACATCTCAAAAAAAGAATGATGGGCAGATGAAATTCCCTTAAAATAAAGCAGAAAGCTGATAGGCTGTCTAGTATGCCGAAGAACTCAGCGGACACCGAGGGCAGAATGAAGCAACATGTATATGATGGACTTTCCAGAATAAAAGGAGGAAGCTGGAGCAGAGGCTGTGTTTTAACAAATAATAGTTGAGAATTTTATAGACATGAAAAGGACAAATACTCATATTGAAAGAGCATACTCAGTCAAAAAAAAAATTTAAACTGCAATCTCCACTAGTCTTTTCCATGTAATCATTGGACAAATCCTGAGTTCTACATCCCAGGTTCTGTTTAGGTGCCTGGAATGTATACTCATTGACCAGATGAGGATGTTTGCTCAAGGAACTTGCATCCTATCAAGGATGACACACAGTGCACAGTTAAGCATAACATGTCAGTAAATTCTCTAGGTTTCTCAGATGTCATAAGCAAAGGGAAAACAGCAGGGAAAACGGAGGTCTAAGGAGTGGGCTGAGAATAACATTAAACAGAGTGCTCAACTAGACGGATGACCTCAGCAAAGAGGGGGGATTGTGTGAAGGCGATGACACACAGGACAAGGTGTCAGAGTGCCGGAGATGAAAGTGAGACCTTCATGGTGACAAGGCACTGGCTCCAGGGGGGGGAGTAGAAACCTGGCAACACCACATTAAACACTGCACTTGGCCTTGCTGTCTGGGCCACACTGTGAAGCAGGTGCCATGTCCTGTGGTTTACAATATGTTATTCCTGATCCTTACCATAGCTCAGGAGAGCAGCTCTGCTCATCCTGTCCTTACAGCTGGGGACACTGGAGGTGAGCGCTTGCCAGCACCACTCGGCTGACAGGCTCCAGTCAGGAACCAAACTTTGATATTCCAGGCACCAAAATCTACTTCTGCCCCCTAAAGGAGCCCGGATCAAGGTTCCTGAAAGCTGCTGTCAGTCCCAGATGACTTTTAGTTATTTTTTCTTGACCTTGGTGCATTTGACACTGTGAAATTCACTAAATGTTCTTTTTAAAGAGCCAGTTAACAATATGTTGGGTCATGCAGACCATCTGGTCTCTGCCGTGGTGACTCAGACTGAAAGAGTCGTAATGATATCAAAGCAAATGAGCGTGGTGGAGAGCCAATGCTACAATATTTGTGGCGAATTCTGAACCCCACATAATTCTCACGTGGTGTGTTTTAGCCCTCTAAAACATGTAAGCCAACCAAGCCAAACTGAAGGTGAAGACACAAGTTGTGTTTCACCCATGTCTTCATTTCTTTGGCTCAAGGATGTGCTGCTGGAACACAAAATACGATTTGGTTTTTATTGAAGTAAAATAATATTGTTCTTTAAAACAACAACACACAAGCCTGCTGTCATCTGGCAGGCTGAGTTGAAGGAGGCAGCTAGATGGACATGGCCATGGGGCCATGCCTTGCTAGTCTCTACCATGAACCACCCTTGAGTCTGGATACCCTCCTCTCCGTTAGTTTCTGACATTCCTAGATCTTCATTCATTCAATTCTTGTAGGTGATTTTTATCCCCAAGAAACTACGTGCTATAGATGTAGCTATTTCTATGCCTTGTTTACTGATTTGGAAATTGAGGCACAGAGAAGTTAAGCACTTAATGTAAGGTCACAACAGTCCACAAGAGTCAAATCTGACAAGAATCCAAGAGGTAGAACCAGAGTTCAAATCCAGAGAGCTCAGGTCAGGAAAAAACAGGCCCGGCTGTGCTGGGATACTAAATCAAAATCCAGTTGCCTTCTTCCCAGAGGACCTTTAATGGGTGACTTCCAAAGAGATCGTGGAGGGCTGAGGGCTGGGGGATTTGAGGAATTGACTCTAACCAAACATGACCTCACCTCATGTTCAGTGGTAGCCATAGTCCATGGCTCTACCCAGATGAGGCAGAGAGGTGGAAAACAGCGCACTGTCTGTGAGGCCCAGCCAGCCTGCATGCAAGGCTCCTGGTCTTAGCTTTGGGCTACAGCCCACGGTTTGTGTGCTCCTCGGTTCCAGTTCTCTAGCGGCTCAGTGTTCTTTTCCCTGCCAGACTCTCCGTGGATCCATTACTCAAATACAAGCCCGGCTTCCCGTCCGTGGTCCCCTTACACTGTGCTGCATACACTCTCCTCCAAGAAGCGCAACCTTTCAGAGGTTTGGCTTCACCCTGAGCTCCTCGGTGAGCTCATGTTGCCTGTATCTACCCACCAAACAGCACTGGTTGGACTTCCCGTGTGCATCCCTAGCTCGACACGTCCAAAACCACCTTCCCCACAAAGTCTGTTCTTCCTCTGCTTCCTCTATTTCTGTGAGTGGCACCACCATCTCCCCAGCTGCCCAAGCCAGAAACCAAGGTGCTTCCTAGTGTCTCTCTTTTGTTCCCCTCCCACATTGATTCAGCCAGGTAGGTAATCAGGCTTCCTATGCAGGAATTCTCCTGTCCTCTCCTGTCCCACTGTGCCTGCTTGAGCACCTTCTCTGGCCTCTTGCCTGGAGCTGCTAACCCGTCTTTCTGCTCCCGTCTTCATATCACACAAAGCAATCATCATGAAAGCAAACTCAACCATGACAGTCTACTGCTTAAAACCCCTCCTGGCTCGTCACTGATCTCAGAATCACTTGAGGAAACCCACAGGAACTTATGAATCAGAATTTGACCAGTTATTGATCTCCAAACTCATCCCTGTGACTGGTCCAGCCACACCATGATCTTTGCAGCCATCTCAGAGAAGAGTTGTATTTTGCAGCCTCTTCCCTTTGTGGAGAAACTTCCCTTCCCCAGCCCCATCACCTCCCTCCTGGAGAACCCCTAGTATGTACCGTAATGACCAGGCTCCTGGAGGAAGCCCTTCGCCTACTAACATGCCTGCTCAGCCAAATGTGGTGGTGCAAGCCGGTAATCCCAGCACCAATGAGGTAGAGGCAGGTGGAGCTCTGTGAGTTTAAGGCCAACCTGATCTACAGAGTGAGTTACAGACCCAACTGGACTACATAAGGGACCCGTTCTTTTACTGGGGGGGGGACCCTTTCTTGATGCTGGAATTTTTTTTGTCCCACCAGGTCCCACTGCCACTTCAGCCCCAAAACACACAGAGATGCCATATTAATTATAAAACTGATGACTGATGGCTAGGGCTTCTTATTGACTAGCTCTGTCTTATTAACCCGTTTCTATTAATCTATGTATTTCTACATGGCCTTATCTTACTGGAGAATGCCTGGCACTTCCTATCCTCCTGGTCCCTCCATGGCGTCTCTCTTGAGGTGCCTCTCTGTCGACCTTTCCCAGAATTCTCCTCATCTCCTCGTCCTGCCAATCTTTCTGCCTCTACTGGCTATTGGCCAAACAGTATTTTATTCATCAACCAATAAGAGAAATACACACACACACACACACACACACACACACACACACACACGGACATCCCCCATCAGTTTCTCAAAAGAAGAAAAACTAACAATAATGGATGGTTCATATTTTTCAGAGACCCATGACACCTTAAGCCATAATATTTGCCTGCCTGTCATAGAACATGTGATGCCTTCTGTCACCAGCGCCTGCCACACAACCTGCCATACAACATATGCTCAAAAAATGGCAGCTGTGGAAACACTGAAGAGTTCTAGAACCTTGTTTCCTTTGTTAAATCTGGTCCAGTTCTGTGCTCTGTGGTTCGGATTGTAGAACACAAGGAATGCTAGAATATCTGCAGTCCACTGGCCAGTAAGCTTCTGCTCTGACACCCCAGCCACCTGTGGTCCAATGAGATGAGTCAGTGCTCTGGGGTGAGCAGCAGAGCCTCCTTGGAAATGAATTGACTTCTCACTCAGTCTTTATTCCATGCCGCTAAGTACAGCCCATCCCTGTCCAGAGAAAGTATCAAGACACCATGCCACTCCCAAGCACACAGGCTTTCTTTCTTTCTTTCTTTCTTTCTTTCTTTCTTTCTTTCTTTCTTTTCTTTCTTTCTTTCTTTCTTTGCAGATTTTTTTATTTGAATTAGAAAGAAGATTGTTTCACATGACAATCCCAGCTCCCTCTCTCTCCCGTCCTCCCCTACCACCCCCCCCCAGCTAAAAACCCCAACCTATCACATACCTTTCTGCTCCCCCTGGATGGTGAGGCCTTCCTCAGGGCACACAGGCTTTCTTAAACACATCTTGTGCCCAAAACACCTCGGTTAATCTCCCTATGACCTCATTGTTGTCTGTAGGGGGAAACATGTTTTTTTTTTTTTTTTTTTTTTTCAATTACCACTTCTTCTTGTGGTAGGTAAAGTCTCAGTTTGGTACTGGCACCAAAACATTCACAGAGACCAATGGAATTGAAAAAAAAAAAGGGCCCAAAAAGTAAGTCCACATAGCCACATTACCTGATTTTTGACTAAAGTGTCAAAAACGCACTTTGGGGGTAAAGATGGTTTTATTGACAGTGATGGGAAAACCGACCATACACATACAGAAGAGTAAAACTGACTCACATCTGCTACCATGCACAAAAATCCATTCCCACGGGCTCAAAGATCTGCCTATATAAACCTGAAACTCTAAGATTGCTAGAGAAAACACAGGACGAAATTGTCAAGACAGAGACAAAGACAAAAACTTTGTGGAAAGGATTTTGATGGCACAAGGACAGGAGGCCTGACAAGTGAGAGAACCGCCATCAAGGGCAGGAGGAGAGGTGGGGGAGCTGGGCAAGAACAAAGTATGTGTTGTATGAAAATGCCATGTGAAACTCCTAACTCCGTAAGATAACTTTGCAGGGGAAATAAGTAAGTGAATCAAATGGGGCCATAACATACCCATGCTTTGTTTCCTCTGCAGTCACACTGTAAGTTGTCAATCTCTTTGATATTAATAAATAGGCCTCCACATCACCTTGTTTGAATAGCTACATTAAAAAAAATAGGAGAAGCCATGTTGTGTTTGATAAATTGTTCTATTGCCAGCAAAAACTCAAGAGACAGATATTGGGGTGAGAACCTTATAGATCAAAGGAGCCGAGGAGAAGCCACCAGCTGGCCTTCCCTTTCTTACCGGAGAACCAAACGGAGCCTCTTCTCTCCACATGTCCCAGATCGAAGAAAACCCGTGAATTCCAATCCCTCCCTTCTCCTTCCTGTTCATCTTCACTATCCGTGTTCCTGGCGTCTCTATGGCTAATTCCAGAAAGCTAGTTGCTGGCTCTGTCCCTGATTCAAAGTTAACTTTATTAACAGTCCAGGAGTATCACAGTGTGACCAAATACCCCACAACAAAACCATAGAAGACAGTGGGCTTTTTAAATTTGCCATGGAAAGTGCCCTGCGTCGCCTGACCCTCTCAGACCATAGCTGGTAACTCGGTTCTGGAGAGAGCCTCCAGAAGATCCCTGCCAAGAAGGGAAGCTTCCGAAGGATGGTGCTGCCTCCGCCAGTGCTGGCTGCAGATCTGAAGCCTGACGGCGTTCCCAGCACACCCCTCCCCAGGTGATCATCTTCTTACCCAGGAAAATGAAATGCTGCCATTTCTGGGTCCCATAGTGAGGGACTCTGACATCAGAGCAGGGGGGAGTCAAGATTACCTTTCCCTAAAGCCTGCTGCAACTTTAAGCAGATGAAGGAAAAAAATAAAAAAACGTGTATCTGAAATTCACTGAGGGCAAATGAGTAGTCAGTTCCCAAGTTACCATGGTAACCACTCAATTAAGTGAAAAAAAATAAGTGTACTTATTATGCTTACTGTTGTGCTTCACATTCTTTTTTAAATGATGACGATGAAGAGGGGAAAGAAAGTAATATATTTAGTAAACTGTTTTTCCTAGCCCTTTCCTAGGACGTTCCTTCTGC